>NW_020955368.1:101963-106381 GCF_003031625.1 Empidonax traillii | reverse complement strand
GCACTGCCAACAGCAGGACTGTGAAGGTGTATCTGTATCCCATGGGAAGTGTGCCAGCACATCATATGGTCTTCCCAGAACTACCCTGAAACCAGTCAGGACGCTGATAAAGGTCTTGCTGTAGCAACACAGAGCTTAGTCTGAGATAGCTACACAGGAATGTCCTCAGGAGCCAGCGGGTGATTTTCAACTCCTGCCGAGCTCTGTGATGCTGAGGATACACCTCACTTTGTACAACTGATTTAGGTTGGAAGTAGCCCATGGAGGTCATTGGGTCCAACCTCCAGCTCAAAGCAGGGCCATTACAGTGGGGAGGACCCCGTCTTCAGCTAATATTTTACAAAATAGTCTACACATGACTTTGTGAGCTGTGGCACCTAAAGTGGAGTGAGAAGTGGGAAGTTTTAACATTAAAACAACTCTGCAGAGCTTGGTGTGGTGGGCAGAGACCAGAAGCTGTCTTAGCACTGAGGTTGTCTCCCCTGGTGCCAGCAGCAGAGCAGCTGTCAGAGCAGTGTGCAACAGGTTGTGTTACAAACCTCTTAGGTCAAGACATTGTCCTTTTGGATGGAAAATTGGTTCTGCAGAAGTCAAGTGCATTCCTCCTATTCACTATGGGCAAGAGGATTTCAAACCCTGGTTTTGGGCTACAGTGAACACACATGGTGGGCAGCTGCAGCCACTACTTAAGAGTTAATCCCTGCAATATCCTTTGTTAATCTAACTACAATGATCAAGTGGCATGGAACATATTCAACATAAACACAGGGTGCATGTTAGATTAACAGGATTACCTGCTGTTGAGGGCAATATTACTCTATATTTACTCAGCACTTCTCTGAAGAACAGAAGGCACTTTTTAAAGGTGGGTAAATATTTGTTAATCCCAGAGGGGAAAACGTTAAGTGGAAAGAGGTTAAGTCGTAACACCAGTTCCACACAGTGAACCAGCAGCACTATTCCCAGGCGCAGGCTTTAACACAGCATTCCTTGGCATGACCTGCTCATGAAGTCCTAACAATGACAGCACATCCTGTTCTCTGGTGCAACATTCCTATTGCCGGTTAAACCTCCATTTTCACTACTTGCTTTTTGCTAACTCTGACAGAGTCTACCCATTTTTGGGGAGCAAGCACACAGTTTACAGTAGTAAAGCTAGAAAAGGGCTAACACGCTGCTTTGGAACAGCCAAATGTAAACATTCTGAACCAGTTAGAACTTCTCTGAGGTCTTTTCTAGCCTGTGCTCATAAGTGATTATTTTGCATTCTTTGTGTACAAACAATAGATGTGTTTAAAGGAATCTGATAAAATACTGAACCTGAAGAATAAAGCTGTCATTTTCCTCCCTCTTTAAAAGATCCTTTACGCTCACAACCAATTCCTGTGATTCCTGTCTCCACACATTATTCCTCTAACGACCAGGTCACTGGTACCACAGAACACCTGTGAGCCCTGAGCATGCACTGCACTCCTTGTTATCTCATTAGTGCCCCAGACCGGCATTCACTTGCAGTAGCTTTCAGTAAAGAAAAAACCCAAAACTTCAGTGCCTACCTAATCTGGGTAACAATGTGTAAACCAGAGAAGCACAGACACCATCCCACTTCATGTTTGTATCTAGTTCAGCATTTCTTCTTACAGAAAGGGTGGAACAAAAGGCAATAATCAGGGACCTCTTCAGCAAATGAGGAAGATCAGACCTCTCTGAGGGATAATTTGTCCCACTTATTCTAGACATCTATTTTAGTATGAATCTCCTTCTGGAGATGCCTCTGTTCGCTCCCTGAAGAGTAGGCCTAGACAACGAGATGCCTGCTGGTGGATGAAGCTCATTAAACGCATATTTTCTGTGCTGGCAGTTTGTGACCTACATGTTATACAAAGTGAGGCACATCCTACCTCTGCTGCAACCAGAGGCACAATGCTAATCATCTCACGGTGTGAGTCAGGGAACCCAACACCTGACATGCAACCCATGCCTGCTAAAATTCAAAGCCCTCCAATGAGCTGCTGAGTTTTGTTTTTTTTTTTCCTAACGCTGCATTTACAAAATCCCTTTCAGCCTTGCCAATTATTTCAATTACCTAAAATATTTTCCTGCTTGCTTTTGAAACAAATCCATCTCCAGCCATCCCAAGGCAGACAGACAGGTTTTAAGCTACTCTTCGTTGTTTGTAAGTCCAAGTCTGTTGGACAACAGAGACAGCCTGGAGTAACTTGGCTGTGTCTCTTTCATTTTCACTTAAAAATTGCAGCTGTAAGTTTTATTCTGTTATAATTTGGAAATAAGAGTAAGGAACAGCACTAGAAACTTATGCTGCAGGAGAAGTTCCTCTGCAAAGGAAACTGGAAAATGGAATTTCCATTTTTTGGACAACTGCATTTAGATAATTATGCTGTTTAGGGCAGTAGATATTGGGAAGCAGGAAAAGTTCAAATTTGCCTTCTTATCCTTTTAGGAAGAGATGAGGGACAGTACAGATTGCAATCTTCCTCTTACAAGAAGACAAGGCTGACATATGATCTCTTAAAAAAATCAGTGGATGAAATTCTTAGTTTCACTGGAGTCAGGAATCTGCTTCAGAACCACTTTTTTAATTTTAGGCAAACCTCTCCTGCCAAAGCCCGGGGTTTGGAGAGCAGCCATCAGTCCGCGACAGCTCTGAAGAGAGATGGGCAGGGAAAGGGCACTCCTAAGTTTCACTGCCATGTACTTGACTCGGGGAACTTTACAGAGTGTACAAAATTCCTGGGTGGTTTGCAATGACAAATACAGTGAGCAGTACAATTCCCAGTACAGCCTCGAGTCCAAATGCCCTCCCAGTGGCCTCACAACTGCCCCCTTCTAATAAATGCTGTTCCGTTTCTCCAAGCTGAAGAGAAATTACGATGTCCATTCCCTATTTCTGGACTGAGAGTACATGAAAGGTGGGAGCCAGTTTGATGGCTCAGGTGTGTCAGCTGCTCTGATTCTGCTTTGAATGTATTTTACCCTAAATCTCAACTCTCACATATCATTTCTTGCATTGCCTCTGTATCTGAAACGGATGACTCAATCCCAATTTAATATTAAATATCTTCTGGGAAAAAATTCTTAGCAGCTGCTTCACAATCATGCTTTTTCCCTCTCTGGCATTAAGGGAGCATAAACAGTTATTAAAAAGTTTAAAAGGGAAAGGAAATTTGAAGATTAAAATAATGTTTAATTAGTGGCTATAATACTCATCATCTTTCAGGTGCATAACACAAAGCAATTCTTAAGAATGATTATTGTTATCCTCATCTTACAGAGAAATGAGGTGAATTAAATTATCTGCCTAATGACACAGTGTTGGATTCCAGATTTGGCTCCCAGTTCTGTGCTATACCAACTGGGTCACATTTAGCAATATACAATTTTTAAATATTCCCAGTTCTATATTCACCAAGATCTGGGATCTTAATATTTCATTTTTTTTTTTTCTAGCTTCAGTGATACATTACTTCAGCTTTGTTAACATTACATCAGCACAATATACAGAATTTTAAAAACCCTCTTTTTAAGTGAATACACATTCCAGAACAGTCAAGGTCCTTGTCCAAATGGCACTTGTAACTCACAACAATCACCATTTCTCCCCATGTTCAATCAAAAACTACATTAAATTACCAAAGCTGAGAGAACTTTCAAGAGAAAACACATGTGGTTTTGAATGCTCAAAAGCAGCACTGTGAATTCCATCCACATGATTTTAGAAAAGTACAGAGCAGGCCAGTTCAATATTAGAACAATTTCTGTCACCTAGTCTAGAATTTGCTGACCTGACACCTAAATGTGCCCAGGAGCCTAAACTGCTGAAATCTCCTGTCAGATCCACAAGAGAAAGCTGTGAGATTTCTCTGAAGGGAAGATACTCAATCACAGAGAGATTTGTTTAAAAGAAAAGAGCAGGACACACTTGTAATAAGCTTTAGGATCCTCTCTGGCAGTGGCAGGGAATGGCATAAAGGCTGACTGGTCTTTGCCTAAGCCGGGTTGTTATTTCAGTGATGACAGAGCCTGGATGTAATTAAGTAGCAAAATATGACCAACGTGTTGTGCTTTCAGTTTTGTCGTGAGGCTTTTAGAAATAAAGGTAATTAACAAAGAACAGTTTTCCACAGCTCATTAAACAACACTGTCTAAAGTTCACCGTGTTGCTTTACCTAACTTTCAGTGCGTCCTTTTGCACATCACCGAGACAATCCCGTGGTGGTGGTTTCTAAGGCTTGATTCAGCTACATCCATCAACATAAGATAGATTTGCATTCTTTTATTAAAGAATGATACCCCAAACCCTTTGAATTATTAACTGATAATGTACTAACATCTGACGGGAAAGGGCTGTTTTCTTCCAAACCAGGCGTCTTCCTCTGGAGCAGCCAAGGAAAAACAAA
>NW_020955368.1:97026-101743 GCF_003031625.1 Empidonax traillii | reverse complement strand
GTTTCTAAGGCTTGATTCAGCTACATCCATCAACATAAGATAGATTTGCATTCTTTTATTAAAGAATGATACCCCAAACCCTTTGAATTATTAACTGATAATGTACTAACATCTGACGGGAAAGGGCTGTTTTCTTCCAAACCAGGCGTCTTCCTCTGGAGCAGCCAAGGAAAAACAAAATCAGCATGGTATTACCACACCTTATGTCTAATGTTTATTCTGTAAAGGTTATTGCATTACTCAGTCTATAAATACCTGTTTAACCTTAGAATTAATCTGCAAAATTTAATATCCAATCCCAATCCCCAGACAATACTTAACATCCAATTACATAATTAAATCATTAAATGTTAAATTAATAGTCAATTAAAATTCAATAATTGATTCTGATTTATCATCCTAAGAGTCCTCTCATGATTTCCTGTTTCTACAGCTGGGATAGCAAATCTGTGTCCTACTAACTCATCACTAGCCAAAGAAAGTTGGTCCCCACTGCAGAGTGTGTATGGGAGTGGAAAAGAGTAAAAGTTCAAGCATTTCTGATGGACTTTTCCCTTCAGTGAGTAAACTTAATTGCATAAAATTATAATGGACTTGGTGTCAAAATACGTGCTTCCTTCGGCTCCAGACAGGGAGACAATATTAACTAATGAGAGACATAAAATACTTCATTTTAACTTATGGTAAAGAGAGAATCGTGGAAGAAAAAGACCCTAAACTAGTCCTGCCAGTCTTGCAAAGCTGGTGCAGGTGAGTTGTGCTGAGGTGACATGGCTGGACCTGAGGAAAGAGCTCCCACAGGCTTTTATCTTTTCATGCTGTAACCAGAGCTCTGCTGGACACGAGCAGTAACTGATCTACTTTAGCTACCTAAGGAGTAACTCACCTCCATCAGCTGGGTGCTAGGGAATAGGAAGTTTCTGGTGGTCTGTTTTCAGTCGTTCTTTAGCACCACATCTCAAGACATCCCAGAGAAATGAACCGTTGGGTATCTCCCAAAGCCCCGTACTTAGCACAGCTGGTATTTTTTGTAGCCTGACCATGAGCACTTCCAACTTTTAATTACACGTCCTTACACCTCCATCATCAATCACTAGGAGATAACGGAGTTCATATTCTCCTTCTCTGCTTGTACAGCCTCCTGTCCAAAAGGCCTTTGATTGAGAGTGGAGACCTTTAAAATGTTGCTACAGCAGAGATTTTAAAAGCCAGTGCCCTGATCATTGTTTGCTGCGTCTGCACACAAACTTAGAGGTTTATCCTGGAAATGCAGGAGAGCCCTGAAAAACAATCTGCTCCCTCCTATCATGGAAGACAACTTGTGAAGACAAAATGCCATGACAGTTAACCTTACCTATGAGCCCTACTCCGACTGAAATGTCCATTTCTTGCAAAGTGCCTGTGATTGGGGATATCAAACTCTTCTGGATAGTTAAAGGCTAGTTTTCAAGCACAAATATTTAAACAGCAGACTCAGATTTTATATGCAGAGAGGTAGGCATGAATGCCTGAACGTGCAATTGTTTAGGCATAAAATTGGCTATAGAGTTTTGCTGCTGAATTCAAATTTAAATGGAATTGTTGAATTCAAAGAATTAACTTCAAAACCTCAAAGCCTCTTCTGCTTTTTCCTAGTGACACACAGCACAAGAGAAATTTTTCTGTTACTTAATGGTGGCTGAAAGGAAGAATTTATTCAAGTGTGTTCTGAAGTTACTGTTTAAAGAGCACCTGTTTGCAGAGATTACTCCTTTCCCATGTGGGAGCTAAAGGCTTACCTATTACCACTTCAACCCAGTGGGCAGAGCCAGCTGGAAAAGATATGCTCAGGACTTCTTGCAGGCAGAAGAAAGGCTTGAAATCCCCTGTTCTGAGGTTTAATCAGCTCTGCATATTTACAGCACTGCTTTGTTTTGCAGGTACTTCGACAGACTGTGTGTTCTGCAGAGGTAAATAATGCAGAGTGAGACAGTTGCAGCTGTTGCCATTACCACAGTGTGGGCTTGAAAGTCATTTCTGAACATGCTGATGTTTCTGTTGACACACTGAGCGTGAGGGTGGGCATATACGCACAAAATATTCCCAGGAGACATTAGTTTTTTGTGGAGACTACTGCGAGGGGTGATAAAATAACCGGCTAAGAGAAACAATAGTACTTATTTTTCTGTATTGTATGGTTGTAATCCTGGGAAAAATAAACTATGCAACAAATTCAGAGACGTTTAGAGTCATAATTTTAAATTTTATGTATTTTGCTTTTTGACCCAGGACTTTACTGGTTACCTCAAACTTATAACTTTTAAAGAAGCCAGATAATTTAAAAAGGATATTTGGTCCTGATCAAATTTCAAGGAATGAGGAATCCTAGGGAAGTGAAGCACATAGCTGGTTATCTTCCCTGCTTCAGAATTAAAAAAAATCTTACATTATTTGGCTTCTACCCTTGGATTTTGAATACTCTTTCAGGACTGAAAACTTGTTTCTACCCTGGATGCTTGAGTTTTGCCCAGCCTTCTGTCAACTTGTGCTCTGTCTGCTTCCCCATCGTCCCTTCTGGTGTCTGCCACTTTATTTTACTTTCTAAACATTCAGAATGTTGCATTTTGACTGCATGATCCTCAAGTGTAAGTTCATTTTCAAGGGCACTCATGGACTATGTCACCCCGTGCTTGCTCACTTTCTCTCAGCCTTTTGGGCCAGTACCTCCCCAAAGCATTAAATTTTAAACCAAGTTTGACCAACCTTCGTGCTCCTCTTCGCACGTGGGAGCTCCTCATTCACAAAAATTCTCCTTAAAGGTTTCCTTTTTTTTCTGGTGCTAATGGGAAAAAAGTTCAGTGGAACGCCTAACGAGGCAACTGGAGTGCTACCAACAGCTTGATTTACTGGGTTGACTAATATTGCTTCCTTACTGCCTGACATCCCTCTCCCTGTGTGTATTAATCAGCTCCTTTTTGAGGCAAGGAGTTCTGCATGCAGAAAACCCAAGGCTTTTAAAATAAGGAGGTTATGCAACACCTACACTGTGTGATGTTTACATCGTACAGCTGCCGTTACAAGAGTCTGATGCCTACAATGAACCAAGTAATTTGGTGGTTTCAAATCTAGCTTGCTTTACACAGTACCTTGTGACAAATTCCACTTTGTAGGTCTGGTGTATACAATAAATATTTGAATCTAAGAAGCAAACATACCTGTTTCTTCTTTCAGGACCTCCTAACGGGTAATTCTTCAGACTACAAGCAGTTGCTCATCTATTAGTCTTCTATTATTTATTTTATAGCCTTGTTTTTCCCTGCAGAAAAGACTGCAATTAGGTTCATCCCACTGATAGAAATCACTGAAGGTTCCCTATAGTCATCATGGAAATTGGGCTGCCTGAACAAGAACAGCATCTCTCACCATGGCACATGAGGAAGCTTTTGTGCCTTTGGATTTCATATGTAAATTTGTTTGTTTGAATGTAGTAGACAAGCGGTCAGTGGAGAGTCTTGAGGCAAATTGGTGGGAAAGGCTTTAAAAATGAATTTAACACAATTGTGGGGCTAGATTCTTGGATAAAACAGAATGTGAGACCAGAACATGGCAGGAATATCCTGCTGCTGTCTGATGGGGATTTTTGGAGCTCAGACATCTCTATGACGGATGGAGCCATGGAGAAAGCACAAGCTGAGCACTGAGGGTTTCCAGTAACCTGGATGAGTCAACAGCTTCTTGGCCTTGGGTACTTTCTTAATTTTTGGTCTTCTTTCTCCCACACGTTCTGGTAAGAAAGTCTTGTGGTAAAGAGGAGTGTGTGTGTCCTGCTGAGTCACTGCTAAACACCATCAGCCAGTCACTGCCATATTCTCAGTTTAATTAGTACTCATAGCTGAAAGAGAGTAGGGTTGGGTTAAATATTAGGAAGAAATTCTTTGCTGTGACTGCGGTGAGGCCTTGGCACAGGTTGTTCAGAGAAGCTGTGGCTGCCCCATCCCTGGAAGTGTTTAAAGTCAGGTTGCATGGGGCTTGGAGCAGCCTGACCTACTGGAAGGTGTCCCTGCCCATGGCAAGGGGTTGGAACTAGATGGTGTTTAAGGTCCCTTCCATCACAAACCATTCTGTGATTCTGTGACCTTAGCTTGTCTTTTTTAAGAACACGCAAGTCTAACATTAAAGACACGAATTGGTGGCAGCCATTTCCTTGTAGATACAACCACACAACCCGCACCAACCATAACTGAAAGGCCTCTGCAGTCTGTCATCCTGCCCAGGAACCTCGAGCACGCCTTAATTTTGTCCTATTTCGCTCCATGCCGTTCCCTGAGCACGCAGGGCCCGGCTGGCCCCATTTTCCCTCAGCCCAACAAGATGGCGGCCTGTGGGGCGCTCCCGGAGGTGCCGGCCCCGCCCCGCGCGCATGCGCAGCAGCGCCCCGCGGCTGCCACCGCCCCCTGTGCTATATCTGAGTACGCCGCGAGCCGCACGTATAAGCCGTCGTCTCACACCCCCTGGCGTCCCTCGGATTCCTCCGCCGCCGCCAAAGACGGCCCTACAGCTGAGGGTTCGGCACGCCCGAGGAAGGAACCCGGACCTGGAGAAGCGCCGCCACCCGAAGCGTGTTCGTGCTTCCCTTGGGGCCGGGCTGTGGGCGGCCCGCGGGCTGCCCCCCCGAGGGACTCCTTTCCTCGAAGCTCCCGCGGAAGGATAAATCCTTTTTTTTTTTTTTTTTTTTTTA
>NW_020955368.1:24866-97005 GCF_003031625.1 Empidonax traillii | reverse complement strand
GTTTCTAAGGCTTGATTCAGCTACATCCATCAACATAAGATAGATTTGCATTCTTTTATTAAAGAATGATACCCCAAACCCTTTGAATTATTAACTGATAATGTACTAACATCTGACGGGAAAGGGCTGTTTTCTTCCAAACCAGGCGTCTTCCTCTGGAGCAGCCAAGGAAAAACAAAATCAGCATGGAATTACCACACCTTATGTCTAATGTTTATTCTATAAAGGTTATTGCATTACTCAGTCTATAAATACCTGTTTAACCTTAGAATTAATCTGCAAAATTTAATATCCAATCCCAATCCCCAGACAATACTTAACATCCAATTACATAATTAAATCATTAAATGTTAAATTAATAGTCAATTAAAATTCAATAATTGATTCTGATTTATCATCCTAAGAGTCCTCTCATGATTTCCTGTTTCTACAGCTGGGATAGCAAATCTGTGTCCTACTAACTCATCACTAGCCAAAGAAAGTTGGTCCCCACTGCAGAGTGTGTATGGGAGTGGAAAAGAGTAAAAGTTCAAGCATTTCTGATGGACTTTTCCCTTCAGTGAGTAAACTTAATTGCATAAAATTATAATGGACTTGGTGTCAAAATACGTGCTTCCTTCGGCTCCAGACAGGGAGATAATATTAACTAATGAGAGACATAAAATACTTCATTTTAACTTATGGTAAAGAGAGAATCGTGGAAGAAAAAGACCCTAAACTAGTCCTGCCAGTCTTGCAAAGCTGGTGCAGGTGAGTTGTGCTGAGGTGACATGGCTGGACCTGAGGAAAGAGCTCCCACAGGCTTTTATCTTTTCATGCTGTAACCAGAGCTCTGCTGGACACGAGCAGTAACTGATCTACTTTAGCTACCTAAGGAGTAACTCAGCTCCATCAGCTGGGTGCTAGGGAATAGGAAGTTTCTGGTGGTCTGTTTTCAGTCGTTCTTTAGCACCACATCTCAAGACATCCCAGAGAAATGAACCGTTGGGTATCTCCCAAAGCCCCGTACTTAGCACAGCTGGTATTTTTTGTAGCCTGACCATGAGCACTTCCAACTTTTAATTACACGTCCTTACACCTCCATCATCAATCACTAGGAGATAACGGAGTTCATATTCTCCTTCTCTGCTTGTACAGCCTCCTGTCCAAAGGGCCTTTGATTGAGAGTGGAGACCTTTAAAATGTTGCTACAGCAGAGATTTTAAAACCCAGTGCCCTGATCATTGTTTGCTGCGTCTGCACACAAACTTAGAGGTTTATCCTGGAAATGCAGGAGAGCCCTGAAAAACAATCTGCTCCCTCCTATCATGGAAGACAACTTGTGAAGACAAAATGCCATGACAGTTAACCTTACCTATGAGCCCTACTCCGACTGAAATGTCCATTTCTTGCAAAGTGCCTGTGATTGGGGATATCAAACTCTTCTGGATAGTTAAAGGCTAGTTTTCAAGCACAAATATTTAAACAGCAGACTCAGATTTTATATGCAGAGAGGTAGGCATGAATGCCTGAACGTGCAATTGTTTAGGCATAAAATTGGCTATAGAGTTTTGCTGCTGAATTCAAATTTAAATTGAATTGTTGAATTCAAAGAATTAACTTCAAAACCTCAAAGCCTCTTCTGCTTTTTCCTAGTGACACACAGCACAAGAGAAATTTTTCTGTTACTTAATGGTGGCTGAAAGGAAGAATTTATTCAAGTGTGTTCTGAAGTTACTGTTTAAAGAGCACCTGTTTGCAGAGATTACTTCTTTCCCATGTGGGAGCTAAAGGCTTACCTATTACCACTTCAACCCAGTGGGGAGAGCCAGCTGGAAAAGATATGCTCAGGACTTCTTGCAGGCAGAAGAAAGGCTTGAAATCCCCTGTTCTGAGGTTTAATCAGCTCTGCATATTTACAGCACTGCTTTGTTTTGCAGGTACCTCGACAGACAGTGTGTTCTGCAGAGGTAAATAACGCAGAGTGAGACAGTTGCAGCTGTTGCCATTACCACAGTGTGGGCTTGAAAGTCATTTCTGAACATGCTGATGTTTCTGTTGACACACTGTGAGCGTGAGGGTGGGCATATACGCACAAAATATTCCCAGGAGACATTAGTTTTTTGTGGAGACTACTGCGAGGGGTGATAAAATAACCAGCTAAGAGAAACAATAGTACTTATTTTTCTGTATTGTATGGTTGTAATCCTGGGAAAAATAAACTATGCAACAAATTCAGAGACGTTTAGAGTCATAATTTTAAATTTTATGTATTTTGCTTTTTGACCCCGGACTTTACTGGTTACCTCAAACTTATAACTTTTAAAGAAGCCAGATAATTTAAAAAGGATATTTGGTCCTGATCAAATTTCAAGGAATGAGGAATCCTAGGGAAGTGAAGCACATAGCTGGTTATCTTCCCTGCTTCAGAATTTAAAAAAATCTTACATTATTTGGCTTCTACCCTTGGATTTTGAATACCTCTACTCTTTCAGGACTGAAAACTTGTTTCTACCCTGGATGCTTGAGTTTTGCCCAGCCTTCTGTCAACTTGTGCTCTGTCTGCTTCCCCATCGTCCCTTCTGGTGTCTGCCACTTTATTTTACTTTCCATACATTCAGAATGTTGCATTTTGACTGCATGATCTTCAAGTGTAAGTTCATTTTCAAGGGCATTCATGGACTATGTCACCCCATGCTTGCTCACTTTCTCTCAGCCTTTTGGGCCAGTACCTCCCCAAAGCATTAAATTTTAAACCAAGTTTGACCAACCTTCGTGCTCCTCTTCGCACGTGGGAGCTCCTCATTCACAAAAATTCTCCTTAAAGGTTTCCTTTTTTTCTGGTGCTAATGGGAAAAAAGTTCAGTGGAACGCCTAACGAGGCAACTGGAGTGCTACCAACAGCTTGATTTATTGGGTTGACTAATATTGCTTCCTTACTGCCTGACATCCCTCTCCCTGCGTGTATTAATCAGCTCCTTTTTGAGGCAAAGAGTTCTGCATGCAGAAAACCCAAGGCTTTTAAAATAAGGAGGTTATGCAACACCTACATTGTGTGATGTTTACATCGTACAGCTGCCGTTACAAGAGTCTGATGCCTACAATGAACCAAGTAATTTGGTGGTTTCAAATCTAGCTTGCTTTATACAATACCTTGTGACAAATTCCACTGTGTAGGTCTGGTGTATACAATAAATATTTGAATCTAAGAAGCAAACATACCTGTTTCTTCTTTCAGGACCTCCTAACGGGTAATTCTTCAGACTACAAGCAGTTGCTCATCTATTAATCTTCTATTATTTATTTTATATCCTTGTTTTTCCCTGCAGAAAAGACTGCAATTAGGTTCATCCCACTGATAGAAATCACTGAAGGTTCCCTATAGTCATCATAGAAATTGGGCTGCCTGAACAAGAACAGCATCTCTTACCATGGCACATGAGGAAGCTTTTGTGCCTTTGGATTTCATATGTAAATTTGTTTGTTTGAATGTAGTAGACAAGCGGTCAGTGGAGAGTCTTGAGGCAAATTGGTGGGAAAGGCTTTAAAAATGAATTTAACACAATTGTGGGACTGGATTCTTGGATAAAACAGAGTGCGAGACCAGAACATGGCAGGAATATCCTGCTGATGTCTGATGGGGATTTTTGGAGCTCAGACATCTCTATGCCGGATGGAGCCATGGAGAAAGCACAAGCTGAGCACTGAGGGTTTCCAGTAGCCTGGATGAGTCAACAGCTTCTTGGCCTTGGGTACTTTCTTAATTTTTGGTCTTCTTCCTCCCACACGTTCTGGTAGGAAAGTCTTGTGGTAAAGAGGAGTGTGTGTCCCCTGCTGAGTCACTGCTAAACACCATCAGCCAGTCACTGCCATATTCTCAGTTTAATTAGTACTCATAGCTGAAAGAGAGTAGGGTTGGGTTAAATATTAGGAAGAAATTCTTTGCTGTGACTGCGGTGAGGCCTTGGGACAGGTTGTTCAGAGAAGCTGTGGCTGCCCCATCCCTGGAAGTGTTTAAAGTCAGGTTGCATGGGGCTTGGAGCAGCCTGACCTACTGGAAGGTGTCCCTGCCCATGGCAAGGGGTTGGAACTAGATGGTGTTTAAGGTCCCTTCCATCACAAACCATTCTGTGATTCTGTGACCTTAGCTTGTCTTTTTTAAGAACACACAAGTCTAACATTAAAGACACGAATTGGTGGCAGCCATTTCCTTGTAGATACAACCACACAACCCGCACCAACCATAACTGAAAGGCCTCTGCAGTCTGCCATCCTGCCCAGGAACCTCGAGCACGCCTTAATTTTGTCCTATTTCGCTCCATGCCGTTCCCTGAGCACGCAGGGCCCGGCTGGCCCCATTTTCCCTCAGCCCAACAAGATGGCGGCCTGTGGGGCGCTCCCGGAGGTGCCGGCCCCGCCCCGCGCGCATGCGCAGCAGCTCCCCGCGGCTGCCACCGCCCCCTGTGCTATATCTGAGTACGCCGCGAGCCGCACGTATAAGCCGTCGTCTCACACCCCCTGGCCTCCCTCGGATTCCTCCGCCGCCGACAAAGACGGCCCTACAGCTGAGGGCTCGGCACGCCCGAGGAAGGAACCCGGACCTGGAGAGGCGCCGCCACCCGAAGCGTGTTCGTGCTTCCCTTGGGGCCGGGCTGTGGGCGGCCCGCGGGCTGCCCCCCCGAGGGACTCCTTTCCTCGAAGCTCCCGCGGAAGGATAAATCCTTTTTTTTTTTTTTTATTTTTTTATCCGCCATCTGCTGAGCAACGGTTTCGGGGGCGCGGCCGGGCGCGCGGGCCCCGCCCCTCTTGTCCAATCGCGGCGGGAGGCTCTCCGCGGGCCCCGCCCCGCCGGCGCGGCGCAGCCAATAGGGGCGCAGGACGGGGGCGCGCGCACGGGTGAGGGGGCGTGTGCGCGGCTCCGCGCAGACAGTGTCGCTCGGCCGCGGCGGCGATCGGGGCGGGGGGGGGCGGAGGGGAGCGGGACCCGCGCCCGGAGTGACCGCGGGGTGCGCCGGCAGCGGGGCCGGGGGGGGAGCAGGTGAGGGCAGGGACAGGGCTGGAGGGCTGCCCGGGCAAGGCAGGACGGGGTGTTGGTGAGGCGGAAGGAGCTTGGCCCGGTCGCCTGCCTTCCTCCCCTTGGGCTGCCGCCCGGCGCTCCGACTGCTCGGAGGAGGGAACAAAGAGGCGGCGGGGGTGGGAATGGCCGGGAGCTGCGCTGCAGCCATTCTGGAAATACCTTCTTGGTGTTGCCTTCCACCCACCCCCTCTGAGCAGTGGTTAACAGGACGGTGGGCAGAGGGGTGTCCGGGGCTCGTCCGGAGTCGCTTGGAGAACCGGGAGGGGCCGGCAGGGGAAGGAGGAAGCGCTCACCGCCCTGCTCTGTGTGTTTCTCTCCTCCTCCCCTCGGTTTCCTCCCCGAAGGCCTCCCGATGAGTTAAAATGGTGCTGAGGCTCGAGGGGAGCTGGTCGCTGCTCGTGGGGAAGAGGTTCCTGTGCCTGTCGGAGGAGGAGGACAGGTCGTGGGACGCCACCCGCATCTCGGAATGGCCCTGGAAGTCGGGCAAGATCCGGGCAGTGTCGCACACGGACATATCCAAACCAGACCTGAAGGTAACCGGGAACTTTCACGGCGACCTGCTGAATCCAGAGTGCTTTTAGCTGCGACCTGGGAACCCCGTGGGTGTGTGTACACGTGTGAGCACACGCTGCTCCCGTGGGGGGGAGGGTCTGCCTGGCCAACACGCTTGGAAACGTGCACCTCTGCCGAAGGAGTCCCCGGTGTGCTCCTACTGGTGCAGGAAACTACCTCGAACTAACTATAAATGTGTTTTTCTTCCACCAGCGTTTTTAAAACCAGGGTTTTTTTTCGCCGCACCCGCCGTGCCTAGGTTTTATTTCTGTAGTTTTAAGGTCTTGCCAGTTGCGAATGGGTTTCTTTTCCTCCAGAGGTGAAACCGAAACCCTCTGGTGTTGTTGGGATTGGTGGCTTTCCTGTCCTGCTCTTTAGAGTAGCTGGTCATGGACAAGTCCTTAGGTCTTGAAAGACGTGCCGAATTCGTGTCTGGTGTTGGGGGTTTCTCGGAGTCCTCTTGCATGGTGGCCACTTCTTATTAATGATTACCAAGGGGTTTTTGAACACGGAGTCCGTTGTTTGCAAGCACGGTGTAACTTGTTGGCTGTGCATTTAGTGTGGAAGTCAAGGGGCGTTTTACAGTTTGACTGAGAAAGTTCTTAAGAGGCTTTATTTGGCAGCTGTAGTCAGTCAAAGTATTCAGCCATGTCTGGATGTACAGCGAGTATAGAGCGAGTGCTTACTCCCCAAGGACAAGACTCCATTGTAGCAGCGGCCTCTCCTACATCGTCCTGGTTTCTCCAAGGGGCTTTCGTGGCTGTCCTGTGACAGCAAGGACAGCACCATCTTTCCATTTTAAACCGTTTCCTTGCCTCTTTTTTTTTTCTTTTTTATTTTTTTTTTAATGGGAAGAATGTGGTGAGCTCTGATTAGCTGAAAAAGCACCGCTTCCTTGTCAAACAAATAAGAAACCGTGGGTGTTTCTAACTCTTTCTCGAAGGCGTGAAACTTTGTTGTGAGCTTCTTGTTGTGGATCGGCGGCGGGGGTGGAGCTTTGTCCATCTTTGGGCGCGGGGCTGTGCCTGGAGCGAGGAGGAGGTTGGTGCGGAAAGCTCTTCTTGAGGACTTTCTCTGCAGAAAGGAGAAGGAGCAGGTGCTGTTGGGGAGTCCATTGTGGGCTTTGTAACCGGTTACGCTTCTGCCAGAAGCAATTGAGTTGATGAGTTCCCCAGTTCAAGTGTTAAAGAAGTTGCGAGGCGGACAATGGAGGCGTGGAGGGCTTTGTACCAAAACACGTCCCGTCTCCTTTGCTCTCGTGGCTCTGTGGTAGCGTGATTGGTAGACCCAAAATAGTAATGGATTGAGAAGGGGGGATTAAGTATTTGTAGCGTGAAAGAGTAGAAGTCCTTATCTCTCAAACTTCAGGCTTTGTGTAGAAGGACTGTCAGCCGCTGTTGAAATGATCGACTCAGCTGTATATTCCTGTTTGTGCAGTGTTGATGCTGTAGACAAAACAAGCCATTCTGGTTCTGGTAGCTTGTTATTTGCTTATCTCTCCCGTTGTTTCTGTGCACCTCAAGATGACTAAGTTCGTTTCTGCTTCCATTAGTTCGATGACTCCTGGCTGCGGTAGTGCTGTTCTGTGTGCATGTTTTCACTTGCCTCTCCCCTGAGAGGGAAGGTAAACACCAGGAAATGCTTCTAACATTCACTCAGTTGAGATTTCTCTGCTGTTATTTAAATGTATTTAGACTGGATTGTTATGTTTTATGGAAAGAGGGAATGATTATTTTTTCCCCCCAGAGTAGAGTCCTCTCCAAGATGTTTTGATTCCTGCATTCAGGCAAAGTTTCATTTGTGGTCTTTCCCAGTGATATGCTGATCTCCCTCTGTTGCTTGTGAAGGAAGGGTAATGCCAAAGAAATTTGTTGAACCACCGTGTTTTTGCCATGAAATGACCGTTGCTTTCCCTTTGGAAAGTTTGTGTAGTTGCTGCTGAGATTCCTAAGGATAAAAAGCAGTTAAAAGCAACCATTACGTAGTTTGGTCATCTTTATTGGTTTACTGTCATTTGTGCTGTCAATAAATTGGCTACAGTTATTCTTTGGGACCGTTCTTCTTAAAATATTTCTGAAAAAACCCAACTTTTTTATTCAAGTGCTCTAGAGTTTGTGGAAAATCTGTGTGCCACTACTGTGGGCAGTCCTTTGGGTTTAGTAGATTTTGTGGCTGTGTTTTTCCCTACTTGTGAACAGTGGTGACAGTGTTAACACATTTAACCGTCCTTGAACAGCACTGGACTTGCTGAGTTGGGAAGTTCTAAAGCTAAGTGGGAATATTAATGTTTTATGTGACAGTAATGATGATAAACCACTTAACATTGATTATCACTTGTAAAATACCAGGTCACCCTGGGATGCTTTAGTGATTGCTTGACTGAGTGACAGAAAGGCAATAGTCATGGTAGTATTATAGTACTGTCAATGATTTCTTTATTTTTGAGTAAATTGGTGTTTGTTTCTCCTTTTCCATGTTGAATGTGCCTGAATTTTATGGTTAGTCACTCCTTTGCTTTGCTTCCTTTCCGTAGATTTGTGTGGAATTTGATGACGAGCCATGGGAAAAACGAAGATGGATGGAAGTCTACAGCCATACGATGATAGTATTCCTGGTGGAGCAAAAGCTGGTACTGGCTGAAAGAAAATCCCAATCCATGCCTGCTGTCCAGTGGCCTGCCATGGCAAGTACAGATTGGTTTGACTCACTTGGGCTCTGCAGTTCACCTTCTGGGGACGGTGCTGTCACATGTGTGGATTTCTCCAGTACAGCCTCAGTTTTGGGTTTCATGGGAAGGGAGGCTGAAAGTCTGGACAGAGCTTGTCAGCAGTGGAAGTCGGTGTGTTTTGCCTGTGGACACGAGAATGTGTTTTTGTGACTTTGCTTCTCTCCCAAACCACTGTTCTGTACAGTGTTAATTCCTTCTCCCCCTCATCTCGTGGTTCTTCCCTTCTTCCATGAAATTGCAGTTAAGAATAGAGAAAAAGGGTAAATAATGGGTTTTTAAGGATAAACCTGTATTTTTACTTTAAATTCTTGTTTGATTCTGCCTCAAGTACTGTTAATTCTGCAATGGTTCTTGATCCTGAGACAAAAATATTTCAAGGGGTACTGATGTGATGTCTGCCTGGCACAGATGATTTGTGAGATTTGGATTTTCTGTATGTAGAAACCTGAGGTACACTGTGCAAGGTAGAGAACTAAGCTTCCTGTGACTGCTATGCATGGCTGGATAGGCAAATTGGCCAGGAGAGGTGAACAGGGAACCTTTTTTAATATATTCAGCCAGTAAAGTTGTCCTTGACTACTTTGGATGTTGCTACTCAAGAATGTAGTCGTGAGATACATGAAGATGCAAACATGTGAACTTGCTGGATGTGAATTATGCTGAACTTGTAGTTCATGTTGGAATACTCTAAACTTTGCTAAGTGTAAGGTGTGCAGGAGAATTCACGTTGCTGTGTTAGAGCTGATCTTGATCTTTCTTTCTTAAGCAAAGCAGATATTTATTGGAAGTAGAGCCGAGTGGGATGGGAGAGGAAGTGGAAATATGCATCCTTTATTTTATTTCCTGAGCTATGGATTGTTATCAGCAGTTCTACTGGTAGATTTTGTTGATGAGATGTTCTGAAAACCTGCATATTTAAACTTAGCTGTTGTCCATTTCCAAGTGTCCAAACAGTCCTTAGTGGATAATTTGTGCATGAGGTTTTCCTCCTGGTGTGTTTGATGAGTTGGTTCGTGCAGGCTTCATATTCCAAAGCTCATTTAGCAGAGGGACTCTGTGGGATAAAGTGGAGCCCAATTCTGGAGCTTGCCTTGGCAAAAAAGGCCTCTTCTCCCTTTACCACCATGCAGGGCAGGAGGGAAAAGGTCACCCCAGAGGTGTGTGGGTTTGTGATCCTGGCCAGAGGAGTAGATCTACAGAACTCTTGGGATGTCTACTCGCTCCTGGAGAGACTCTTGTCCCTCCTGGGGTGATCCTGCCCCTCTGCCAAAGCTGACCTAACTGAGGGGAAAGCAAGAAAGGGGAAGAAGGTCTTTCTTTGATCAGTCCTCAGAAGACCCAAGTAAATGTTCTGCCAGAATGATTCTCTTTTTTTTTCTTTCAAATGGAGCACAAATATATCTTATTCTTGGCACTTCTGTTGTTCCAGGCTCCTGATGCCTTCCCACTCAGAGCTGTTACTGCAGGGCTAGGCAAAATTTAACTTTGAACATATTAGGAAGTGTTCAGAAGCTTTTAAAGGAAACTTTTGTTCCTTATCTGCTCTTGATGCCTTTGGTGTACCTGAACACAACTTCCATCATTGCCCTGCAGTGGTGTAACTATGAGGCTGTCCAGGTCATCACACATGCCTAAATTAAGATTTCAGTATATTGGCAGTGTACAAGCTGTGAGAACTTCAGTGTAAACCATTTATTGATTTAGTAGTTATTCCCTCAGTCTGCTGTAAGGAGGGTTGTCAGTAACACATCCACCATTAGAATTATTATATTAGTCAGTTCTTCATGTTGAGATGAATAATTAATGATTGCTAATGACGGCCACCTGCACTGAATTCCAAACTCATTCTAATAAATGAAATCAATTTCAAGTGTAGTCCAGTAACTCCTTCTTTAGACATGTATTAGGGGTTTTATTAGAAACTTACTTTCAAGAGTTGCATGTAGATGTAGTAGCTTAACAGAGAAATAGATGCAAAACTAAACTAATCTTTTAAATGCAAAGGATGAATGATGAGATCTTTCTTAACTCTGTTTCTAAGAACACATTTATCGCTTTTCTAGATTTACAAATCCTTGGTGGACAAGGCTGGGATGGGATCACTGGTTTCAGTGCGCTACCTGGGCGAAGAGAAATGTGTTTTTCTTTCTAAGGACCTTTTGACACCCATCCAGGTAGGAGTTTATTGCCATAACACATAAATAATCTGTGCTGGATGTAATGTGTCTATTGATTAAAAACCTTCTGAGGCTGATCCAGGAGATGATCGCTGAGGAGAGCTGGAGGAGGGAGTGTGCTGGGACAGTTACTCAGCTCAGGTGACAGCAGTTGCATCACGTTGATCTTGGGGATAACCTGGAATAGTTTCCCTTTGTTCTTGTGGACAGGACTGTCATTACTGTGAAAGGAGTTGCAGGGGTGTCAAGAATTAATCTTGCTGTTTAACTGAAGCACAACGCTGCTAATCCTAAACAAATTGGGCAGAATGTAAATGAGATGGTTGAATTACAGCCCCTTTATTGAGCACCATGAGGAGAGTTTATTAGTGAAAATTAGGGTACAGATGGGTTGAAATGATTGCCCCTTGTGATTGGCTGATCAGGTGTTTACAAGAATAGTATCTGCTAAGGATAAAGGATTTAACCTTTTCAGGAAACTACTCTCAAGGTCTATAAACAGGCTGAAATAAAAATAGTAATAGATGTCCCAGGTTGAGACTGCCAGTAGTGCCATCATTAGTTTCTGCTTTGACTTGTTAACAGTCAGCAAATACACAAGTTCTCTTGAGAAACTAACCAAAGAGTGCCTAAAAGCTAAATTTGAGCTGGATGTGGTTGTCTTGCCTGTGATGGCTCAACAGCAGAGTGGAGGTCTCTTTATGTAGGAGCTTTATCTGAACACTGCAGAGGAGAAGGTTGCTTTTCTGGCATCTGGAATAAGTTTCTTGACTTCTGGCTCTTCAGTCTTCTCCCTCTTACAAATACCGGAGCAGTTCTTGGGACAAAAAAAACCAAAACCAAACAAACCAAAACAACAAAACAAAACAAACAAACAAAAAAAAAAGAGAGAGAAGAAACCTCCACTAAAAAACTCAAACTTTTCTCTTATTAGAAGTCCTTGAGCCTGGGGTGGACACTTGCTCTGAACTTTCCATTTCAGAATCATTTCTCATTCAAGAATTCAGGAAGCAGCTTGTTTTACATACCAAGGAAGGGGAATTCCCCCCAATTATAATATAAATGTATGATGCTGAATAATTATGAGTGATTTAGATGTAGCTGACTCTTTTTTCATTCATATGTACATTTTATAATGGTATCTTGAGATGGATTGGATCTTGGCATTCATGTCATAAATAGTAACATAAAACTTAAATGTTTGCATCTGCTCAGGACAAATAAGTTGCTACTTCTGAGAACCTGAAATCTTAAATTAAGAAATGGATGGTTCAGTGCAATTTAACAATCTAGTAGAACAAAACTGGGTTGTTTTCAGAACGATACTAAAGTGGACTTGGAGAGCTCAGTTCAGTCTGGCTTGCAGATGGTTGATGCAAATTAGTGGTGAGAAAGTGGTGTCTGCATCAAATCCAACATCCTGGAGCTGAAGTAACACAGGGAAATGAGAAACTTGTTGGACTTGTATCAGTTGCTTCAATCTTATTTCTAAATATTACGGGGGTTTGTTAGTCAAAAGCATTATCCTTAATACAAACTTACATGCTTGTTTTCATAAATAGGATGTGGACAGTTCCAGGCTTTCTCTTAAGGATGATCAAAATGTAAATGAAGAAATCCAGGCTTTGGTTAAGAAACACCTGGATGAAACTCGCTTGGTCCAAGGTACGAGCAGGCTCTGGAGCGGAAAACTGGCAATAAATACTCAAATCCAAAGAGAAATCATTTCAGTGATGGTTTCATTCATTGGTAACCTGTTCTAGGGGATAAAAGCTTTTTAAAAATACTGATTCTACCTTGACGGTGCATGCAAAATGTGAAGGATTGTAGAGATTTAAGTATTTCCCTTGTGAGTGTGTAATTTAAGCACACACAGATGGCCTGGTGCTTGTGAAAGATCAAAACTTGTAGAAATTCTCCCTGAAGTTAGTTGGGGTAGTTTATTGTTTCAAGTAGCTTCCTTTTCAGTCAAATTAAAATTGTTGGGTTTAGGTTTGCCAGCTTCAAATTCTCAATTACTGGGTTAATGCAAGCATATTTGTAGTCATGTGCTTGCATGTACAAGGAATGTCTTATGGCAAATATTGAAACTTAAGAGATGTAATTTCCAATACTGTAAAGAGAGGAAGAATTCATGTCTGGTCATTGAACCTTCATTTCCATCTCCACTGATCTGCCTCACAGTCTGAAATCTGGGGGTTAGTCTGGCCTCTGCTGTGTCTTAACCTGCACACAACTTCACTGAACTACTCCAGGAAGGAGGTAGATGGACCACAGGTGTATAATTTTTCTTCCAGCTCACATGGAAGTTGTATAAAAGTTCTCAGGTTGTGTTGCTTACTTCCCTCTTGCATGCAACACTGTTGGCAAATTCGTGTTGATAATTGTGGGGATCTTCATGCTTCCTTTGTCTCAAGCTCTTTATTTTTTTTCTCCCCAATTTTTAAGGTGGAAAAAATATAATTGGTTCAAAAATTAGAATTTACAGCCTGGATCCATCTACTCAGTGGTTCACAGCTGTCGTTGTCAATGGCAATCCAGCCACCAGGACTCTGGAAGTCAACTGCCAGGAGGTAGGAACTAGTTGCTGTGGGTTTACAAACAGATATGGGTAGTTGTTATGAACTTGTGTTTATATCCCCACCAGCACCATTTTTAATTCTGTCTTTACTGTAATCTTAAAACACAGGGATGGATCAGGGTAGTGCAGGATTACCCAAAGTGTTTCCGTGTGCTGCTGGTGGATTATTAAGTAACAAATGTCCTTCTGTGCAAAATGAGGGAGACCTGGAATTTGTATTTGAAGAGTGAAGCAAACATGACTCTGGTTTCTTTGCTCCCTGTGCAGGCAGTGCCCTGAAACACCAGTTTGGGTGTGTTTTCATGCAGAGACTTTCACATGGCATATTGTTAAATTCAGCTTGGTATTCCAAGATCCTAGAAGTGTCTTAAGTCCATGCCACAACATCTCAGATAAATATATGCAAAGAGTGACTTTTACCTCCCTAAATGGCTTCTTCTGTTTCTTGTTCCAAGATTCCAGCTTTAAAAACTCTCGATCCAGAGTTAATTCATGTTGAGATCATATATGACAACAATGGGAAGTGTGGTAAGGCCTGGTTTTGTTTGTCCTTCAAACACCAAGTAGTGTATTTGTGATAAATAGACTAATCTTGATCACCTGCTCTTCCAGATAAATCAAAAAGAATTGGGGGTGTGAAAAGGAAGTCATCTGAGAACGGTGGAAGTGGTGATGCCAAACACACAAAATCTTCTCCTGAGGTAGAGTCTTGCTTTGTTACATATGACTGTTATGTAATGGTTATGTCACTTCTCAAAACATCTTAAATAAGGATTAGATTGGAAAGTAGAATAATAAATCTCTTGGAGGGTGTGTTGAGTTCTTTCAGACTTGTCTGGGCATGAGTAGAACACCTTACCTTGTGATAACTGAAGCAGAAGTTCTAAGCCTTGTACATTGGTGGTTTGTTGGTTTTTTTGTTTATTTGTTTGTTTTGTTTTGTGTTTTTTTTTTTTTTTTTTCACTTTTTGCCCCCTCTTTCTGCTTAGGAGTTGGCCTGCCTGGTCATGTGTTCTGTAGTGGGAGAAAACACAAAGCAGTTCTCAAGTTTATAACCTTTGCTTTTCACCTCCCTAAACTTTTTTGTACTTGAACCCAAAATCTTCAGCTACACTTGCATCCTTTGGGGATTCAGGCTACACAAGCAGCAGTGTGGAAGAGGGGTTTTTCAGTACAGAAAGGGATGGGGATTACTTTTCTGGTACTTTCATGTCTACTTTCATTTCTTTTGTGAGTGACCTGCCAGCTATCACTGAGATAAAGTAAACTCTCAAAGGTCAAAAGACAATGTTGGTAAGAATAGAAATGCAAGTTAAAAATGATGGCTTGGCTGAAGAACAGTACTTCAAACTCACCCTCTTATTTTTGGCCCAGCTGTTTTTTTTTTTCAAAAGGATTACAAGTGAGTGTATTTTCTAGTAAGGAAAGCAGGAGCTGTGTTGGTTTCTCTGCTTTTGGTGGGTGTGAATATATGGGAATGATAAGCTGAAGTCAATATTTTTTAGTTTAACTTGGTATATGGTAGTACTCAGATGTCTGATGTGCAGTTAATTATCTCCAGCATTTATTTTTGAGAGCTTGATGCCTGACAGCTGTGTAATAGCAAAGCAGAGAGGAAGTATTTTGGAGTTGGTTCTAACAAGCCTTTAGTGTAACTTCCAGCAGTAAGTTGAGCATGTGGGAGTAAAATGTGGATGTTGGAGCTGAGGAAGGACCCCCACAGAAAACCAGTGTTTTCAAGACACTTGCTATCTTGATGGGCTTGTGTTCCTAAATGAAGGATAGATTCGTGAGGCTGGTGATTTAATCAAGACAGGATTCTTGGCTTAGCATTTTCTAGAATCTCGATACAAAGATCTTTTTGCTGCAAGGAAGTTCACATCCAGATTTTTTTGGTAATGCTGTCAGACTAACTGCACCGTTTTCATTTTCTCTGGGGTTTTCAGATGAGCTCAGAAATCTATTTCTCAATTCCAGTTACTGCAATCACTTTAGAAACATCATTGCATTGGCAGTTACAAAGAGCAGAGCTTTCTGCCTTCCTTTCCGCTTGCTTAATACACTTCCTTTCCTCCAAAAAAGTTTATTTTTTGGGGAGGAGGCAGGGAGGGAGATGAAAAGACATGAACAGTCTTTCATGGAACCTGCGATGTTTAAAAGGACACTCTGAAGTCCTTATGAACCGAGTCTCTGATTGGAGTTATTAAATATGGTAGGAGGAGCATTAATATATTTTTCTTTTCAAGCTGAACCCTGCCAAGCAGTACTTCTGTTATCCTGACTTTTCCTAACTGTGCCAGTCTCCCTTGCAGGTTTCTCCCAGCCAGGGCCACGTGCAGTCAGTCCCGACCGTGCTGGGTGAAGCGCTGCTGGGATGTACTCCTGCAAACAAAGACCAAAGGCACCCAGGGCTGCCCCTGCCAGCAAACTCACCACCCAATCTCGGTGCAGAAACTCCTCAGGGGTAAGGAATCACTTGGTGCTTGTGCAGATGTTTCTCCCTCCAGGAATAACTCCCAATTCTTATCACAGCAAACACAGAGGTCATTTTAAGTAGCTGTAGTAACTGCTCTTCTGTAATACTGGCATGGAAAAGACTTATTTGCCCTGGATAAATAATTTACTTGCTAATGCCACGTTCATCTCCTTTGAAGTGCTTTATTGTTTGTTCTGCTAGTTTTGTGTCTCTCTCACGTGCTTGATGCGAAAAATATGATTTTTCTTCTTATTAGCTTTTTGTATGAAATGTTTTGCTGTCTCCAGTATAGAATTGTGGTGCCAGCCAGAAGTTCTTTGAGAATCTTTTCACACAGACATGCAAATGAAATGCATTTGGTTATTCAGCAGTTGCATGGGGAAAATGAGAAAGCAACCACTTAATTGTGAGAAAAGGCGGTGGAGTAGCTGCAGTACCCAAATTTGTGTGTGCCTACACAGGCATAGAGATTTATCATTCTGTCTAACTCTTAGAAAAAAAAAAAAATCAAACTTAAAAAACCCACCTCAAAAACACGAACTTATTTAGCCTCACACAAAACTTAAAATCTTGGAACATCAGAATTCAAAGCACATAATTAAATAACTAAATTCCCTCTTTCAAGCTTTTAAGTGTGACTCGATTGGGCAGCTGATGCCCTGATGTGTTTGACACCTTTTTCTCTGCCTAATTACCGTATGTCGTGTGTTTTCAGCACGTGCAGACGGAGCTTACCGGAAACTCACCCTTCCTGTCTCAGTACTGGAATCAAACCACTGAAAGGAGACCTGACGGCCTTTCCTAAAGTGGGGTTTGTGTCTAAGGAGCAAACGCAAAATCCTAATGACAAAAACAGTAAATACACCTCTCTGACAACCTCGAGATCCTCGCCTTTGACTGATCCAGCGAACGAAAAAGGAACCAACGTGAAAACCACGACCGAGCCTCTTGTGAAGCCCCCGGCGAACTTCCCCAAGGAGTGCGTTTCCCTGAAGCAGCTGCAGCATCCCAACCCTTCCATAGCAATACCCAGAGGCAGCGGCACTGTTGAACTGCAGAGGACTTTGGACTGCAGACCCTCCACCTCAGATGCTCATCTTCTGTCCTTTAGTGAGTCTGGAGCTAAATCACAAAGCACCTGCAGTGGCCACAACAGCCACAAAGGAAACAAGATCGATGAACTTGCAGACGTGGAGTTTTTTATTAGAAGGAATTCAAATGAGATTCTCTACGACAGAAATGAAGGTGAAAGCTTTTGGACTGGAAGTGCCAAGGTCCAGGATAATAGTAAGTGTTCCTTAAAATTTCCTGTCACTTGAAAGCCCTTGTGGTTTCTATCTAGCTACATACAGATAGGGCCTTTGCTGCAATATGCAAAATCAGTACTTGAAATTGTGTGAGTGAATTTGGAATTGAAGTCATTTTGTGCATTTCTTTTACAAGGGGAAAGCAATAAACTTGAGAAAAATGTCCCTTTCTGATAAAGGGAAATCATTAATTTTTTTAGGAACAAGTTGTTACAAAATGTATGCAGGAACAGAATGGCAAAAGAGGTTATAAAACCAAGGTTCTATTTGCAATACAAGTGGTGATGGCATAATGAGACTGCCTTTTCTTAGCAGTGGTCCTAAGTTTTACAGGCATGGTGAGAGATGGGAGTTCTGCTCTAAGCTCTGTTCAAGTGGAGCTTTCATTTAAAAAAAAATGTCCTTAAAGCAAAACAAATGAAAACCCCAGTAACCACCACCAAAAAATCAAGCCCCACTCAACCCCCAAAACAACCCACCTTGTTTCTCTTCTGTACTTGGTGTACTCTTCAGTTTTTCATATGGCCCAGAATGGGAAAGGCTGTGGTTGTTTAAGGAGCTGCACTCCTGCTGTGTTCCAGGTGGTGTAGCTGATCCTTCAGGGTTTTGGGAATCTCCCTACACACCCACCTCTCCTTTCTTTCCAGTCTCTTGTTGCTTGGTCTTGGATTGTCCTGTTCCATAATTAGTACAGGTACATGGCCAGCCAGGCAGCCACTGTTGTGCCCTGTGAGGCCTCACTGGAGTGTAGGAGGAAGGGAGATATTTGGCATCTGTTACAGAAAGATGCTGGAAGCTGTTGCATCGTGAAGGGTGAAAACAGGACTGAGGAACGGCCAGGTTGTACTTCTGTCCTCATTTCTTTTGAAATATGGTTGCTGCATTCCCTGGTCTGCTCAGGCCTCCAGCTCTGATGGGTGAAGAACTTCCTTTAAAAGCAGCTGGTCTTTCAAAGTGCTGCTCTGTGGAAGAGTCAAAGGAACTGTTAAACTTTGGTCCACAGGCTGCGTGACTCCAGTGGAACGACCACTGGAGACTGCGGTGGCTGGAGAAGAGGCTTCTGCCAACTGCAAATATTTTTAGCCTAGCTTTGTTTCAGTGTAATGTGAAACTTCCAGGAAAGGTTTACGTGGATCTGCCACTAAAATAACACTTGCTGGCACCTGTGTGTGAGAAGCTGAAGCTTTTCTGATCTGTGCTCTTCCCCACAGTAATTGTGCGCAAGTCCATCCTATCCGATGCTGCCAAAGTGAAGAAGCTGCAGCAGAGTGGAGAGGCTTTTGTGCAGGATGGATCCTGCAATAACATCGCCCCTCACCTGCACAAGTGCAGGGAATGCCGCCTGGACAGCTACAGGAAGAACAAGGAGCAGAGAGACTCCACTGTCTTCTGCAGATTCTTCCACTTCAGAAGGTGAGAACAATTTGGGTGCTCCTTAAATGTGAAAAACGTGCCTGTGTCTGAGCTAGGCCTCTGACCTTTTCTCCTTTCTGAAAGGGGGGCTGTTGAGTGCTCACTGCTAGGGATGACATGGATCTGATCTTCCAGGACAGCCTAAAACACCAGTTATTTGGTCAGAATGGTCTCCTGTAGGTCTGTGGTTCAAAGCTGCTCCATGGTGGTGTGTAGCCATGAGGCCAATACACCCAACTAGTGAGCGGTTGCCCGTGGTTTTTTTAGCCCTTAGAAATGTTACAACTGCTTAATTTGAGTAGAAAGTATTTTGGCAGGACCTTGAGCTCTTTATTCTGCTGGTCTGGGCCGAGTGCCAGTGGGATAACATGAGTTTGGTTTGAGTGGAGATACTTGTGAGGGGGTACATTCTGTGCACGTCTGCTGAAGTTCAGGGGTTGGACACACGAAACGTTAGCTGTGTATCTACAGCTGAGGAAGAGGTGCAATAAGTAGCTGGGTCTTCTCAGCTGGAGTTAGAACTGCATTTAAGCTTGCCACAGAAACATTTCAGCAGTGCACTCACTACATTTCAGGAGGGCAGGTGGGGAGGGGTCAGCAAGGCACCTTCGGGGAAAGCAGTGAGTGATATATAGTAGTTGCTTCTCCAAACCTAATCTGCAGCTTCACTCCTTTACTCTCTCCCCTACTTCCTTACACCCTCCCAAGCTACACCCCCACCCTCCCCCAGGCCTGATTCTTGAGTTGAACAGTCCATCTTTTGATGTTTTGTCTCTTTAGTTCTTAAGACACCATGAGGAACCCCTTCAGAAAGGTGTTAAATTGTTACTTGAAGCCCACCTGTAGGCACAGGGTGGTGGTTGTCAGACTGCAGCACCTGGCTGGTTTTTAACATGTTCATCCCTTTGTTTTCAAATGGTCTGAATGTTTTCCATGAACTCCTTGATCTCATATTTAGATGTTCTTGCATGCTGTTTTTCATTGTCCCCCCCCACACATTTAAGCTCAGAGGCATGGACTGTGTTTTATGGGAAGAAGTTAATTCTGATATTAGACAGGAAAACCAAAAAGTGATACTAGTGATCTCAAGGGAGATGGAAAATTTACTTACTCTCAGGTTTTTGTCAGAGGAATTACTTTCTTTTGGGTCTCTGGGTAGAATACAGCACTGTAGCCTGTAGAGCCTCTGAAGAGAGAAACCTGAAAGCAGAAAGATTAGAGAGATCGTTAAAAAATATTCTTCCACTCTTTCATTTCTTTATTGAGGTTTATTTTTTCACTGCAACACTCTTCCCTTGCATGTTTTGTTGGAAAAAGTTTAAAAAAAAATTAAGGTGTGTTATTAATCTGTTATTTAACCTCAGATTAGAGATTTTGCCGTATTAAGTCTTGGTATAACCTGATGTGTGAGACCAGAGTAACAACAGTCTGTGCTAATTCACCTTCTCAGGGTAACAATCCAGACTTGCAGTGCAGTTCAGAGCAGTTGAATCCTTCAGTTTAGGCCTTGAAGCTGGTGGAACTGTCCCTTTTTATTGAACCTGAAATCAGCCAGGTGTGGAGATGGCATTTGTCTGATGATGGCAGTTGCCAGCACGTGTTCTCATGCCACAGTTAACACTCTCAGTGGGCACATGTTGTCATCAGAGTCAGGTTTCCTCTACAGCATTTAGTGAAAAGGTTCCTGAAGTCCTGAGCAGAACTCTTCATGTTTTAATTTAAGACACTACTAACAGTACCAATCTCATTCTTTCCACCTACTCAGAATCACTCAAGAATCTCTTACTCAAGTTTTGCTCAGTGCATTTTGACAGCTACTTCCAAGTGAATTGTTAGTGAAATATATTCTATATTTAAGGCATTCTCACTTCCCTTGTGTTGTACACAGTTCTAGATTAAATTCTTGCTGTTGCCTCCTGTAGATGTGATCCTTAATGCCCAGTGCATTTTAAAAATTGTTAACCTGATTTGGTTTTGTGTGAATAAAAAAAAAACAAAAAAAACCCAACACCACAACAAAAAACAAAACAACAAAAAAAAACCCCAAGAACATTTTAGTTAGAAAATCTACCTTATTGCAAAAACTGGATGTTTTCAGTCTTTTTTCTTTAAAACAAGCAGTACATTAAACATATTTCATCCTAGTGACCAATGTGTTTATCCATGTCTGTAACCATTGAGTAAACTCATTGGCATACAGTACCCATTTGCAGTTCAAGCATTGACTGATTGGAATGAATTTAAACCAATAAAACCTTTCAGGTGATGAGTTTTTCTCCTTTTCCTCCTCTTTCCTCAGGCTGCAGTTTAATAAGCACGGGATACTGCGTGAGGAAGGCTTCTTAACTCCAAATAAGTACGACCCCGAGGCTATCAGCTTGTGGCTGCCCATATCCAAAAACGTTGTGGGGCTGGATCTGGACACAGCCAAGTACATCCTTGCCAACATTGGAGACCACTTCTGTCAGCTGGTGATATCTGAAAAGGAAGTTATGTCAACCATTGAACCACACAGTAAGATCAGTTTGTGTTGAAAGAATGGGCGTTTTCACAGCTCTGTGTGAAGTTTTAAGCTTCTGGCTGGTGTGAGAACACATTGCATGGATCTGGAAGTGTCATGTAAGACTTGAGTGTTTCCTTCTCAGAGGGAGAGGGAGTGGTGGGAGCCACTGTGAAGTGGTGTCAACAAGCCTTTGCTCACAGGCAGAGAGGGAAGGGGAAAGGTAACTTTACCCTTTGTCAGAAGACATTTCTCAATTTATCAAATTACTTTTCCTGTTACTGAGAGTGTAATTCTGTTATGAAACCAAGTGTAAAAAAAAAAAAAAAAAAACAACAAAATTTAAGGAGACCAGGAGGTAGCTGACAATAAAACCTATTCTTAGCATGCAAAGGAAATACAGCTTTGACTTTGAACTGGTTTTGCTAAGTTGCTTTGGTCCTATTTTGTTAATGCCTCGTGGACCTAATGCTGCCTGTTAGGACAACAGAGAGATATTTTTCCTCCACCTGCAAGTTTCCAGTGGCACTGTCAGGAGGGACCATGTCCAGCCCTACTGAGTACAGCCCAGAGAGGGGCTGGGGGGGTGACTGGCATCCCCAAACACGGGGTTTGGCCACGTCAAAATGTTCCTGCAGCAAATGTGAGCAGGCAAAGGGGGAAGTCTGTGATCTTGCATAATCCCTTCTCCAAGTAGGATGACCAGAAATGCTTTCTGGGGGGTCTGATCCTGGGCTTCTTGGAATCTGCAAGCTCTGCTCTTCCCTTGGGCTGGGAGTTACTCAGGCCTGTGGAGCGAAAGTATTCGTAGACACAGAGAGAGAGGTGCAGACTGGAATACTGGAACACTTTCAGAGGGATGAATTTTTGGGTGGAATTTGTGAAACAAAGGAAAGGGGTGGTGTTTCTTAATAGCAGAGGATGCACCTGTTAGCACAGCTACCAGAAACATCCTCTGCTTAAAAAAAAAAAAAAAAAAACAGTCACACGTGAGTTCTGGTGTCGTTGTGAAATGAGCAAAATCTCGTTAATTCCTCCTTTGATTGTTTATTGCCCTGGCTGGTGAGAGTAAGAAAATTCAGTGTCATTAAAATGGAGGTTATTTTTAATGCCCTGGGTAGGAAAGAAGTAATTTACAGTCTTTGTTCTTTGAACAGTTCAGTGAAAAAATGCTCACTCAGCACAGGGAAAAGGGAGATTTTTTTGAAGTTATGATAAATTTTTCTTGGCAGAGTTGACTTGAAATAATACTTTTTAATAAAAATTCTCTCTGACAAACTGACCTTCTTGAAAAGGTGGTAATATTTTGTTCAGCTACTTTTAGGGAATCATTTGAATATTTTTGCACTCCACAGCATGTCTCAAGTCCAGCTCTTCTCTCTTTTACCAGGTATAATTATAAGAGACGTTTTTTTTTTAAACACCAGTAACTGGCAGGTAAAGCCACAAGACAAACAAGTATGGGGGAGAAAATTTTTTGGGAGAGCTTCCTTAAAGAGAGTTCTTTTAAAAGGATTGGTAGTAAAGCAGGAGTGAAATTATCCCTGTGCAGTAAAACACTGACCAGTGTGACCTTGTGAGGTCACATTGCTCCTTGGCCACCAAGTGCCAATAGGAGGGACAGGATCAAACTACAGAGGGGAACCAAAAGAACAGGAGTAGAAAGGGACAAGGTTCCAAGAGCTGAAATATGAAATGACATTCAGAAGATAACAAATGACTTCATCCTGCTTTGGGGAGATTGGAGGGTTGACCTCTAAAATGGTAAATACCCTGTATGTTTGCAGAAGACAGAGAAGAATTGAGCTGGTGAGATTTAGACTTGTGTCTCCTGAATGGATTTTGAAGCAAGTAGTCAAACACTTTTTACCTCCTACTTAGGAACAAATTGTGCCAAGCTATTCCAGTGTTGTTCCATACATAGTTAATAGGCATTATTCAGAAGAAAAGCAACAGATGTCTTGGATCCTGGTGTGGCTTTTTTTAGCATACGTGAGGACATGGCCTCTCATAACTTTCTTTTAAAATTAAGAAATGTTGTGGGCAGGAAGGTTTCAGAGAAATTACAAGTGTGGAAGGTGGTAGGAGGAGGCAGGTGTGTGCTTTTTGTCTAGTCTGGCAACATAATGAAATGGAGATCAGGCTAAAACCTGTATATAATCACAGCAAAATGATACAGCCCTGTATGGGCTTGTGATTTGTTTTTTGGAGGATACTGTCCATGTTTGGGATGTTTTGAGTGAACTGAAGAAGTGACTTGGAGTGAGGAAATTGAAAATATAATGCATATAATAGGAAACCTGAACAACAGTGCTCGGTGCTTTGGGGAGGAAAATTCACCATTCTGACACAGTCAAATACACACCCATAAACATAGAAAACCTCCTAGGTAGGAGGTAGAACTACCTTCTAGGTAATTCTTCCTAGAAGGAAGAGAACTACCTGCCCACTGTGCTGCTGAATAGAGGGCAAGGACAAGTTGGTTGTGGCAAGCTGGACACTAAGGTGTGTACCTTAATTTATTCCCTAGAGTAGCTGTGGAATTTCCACTGAGGAGAGTGGTAGCAGTTGACATGTTAACTCGGGCAGATAGGTGTCAGGAGATGTGGTTGGTGCTGCACACGAGGAAGCAAAGTGGATTTGATTTGTTTAGACTCTGTTCTGGACTTGCTTTTGTGAGTCTGTAACGGCAAAGGCTCTGTTTTTGGAGTTCCAGTGCAACAAAAAAAACTGAGTCCTATCACTGTAGTTTTTAAGTAACCGTGTTTAACGTGCAAATACTGAGGTTTGTTTGAGCTGATGACACTGATTGAGCTGTCTCTGACCGCAGGACAGGTGGCCTGGAAGCGCGCAGTCCGCGGCGTCCGGGAGATGTGCGACGTCTGCGACACCACCATCTTCAACCTCCACTGGGTCTGCTCCAAGTGTGGCTTCGGGGTCTGCGTGGATTGCTACAGGATGAGGAAAAAAAACCCACACGAAGGTGGGAATGCTTATTGCTACTGTAAGCAAAAGGGGGAAGAGGGGGAGAGCAAATCTGTGTTTTGAACTTGCGAGTCAATCGCAACTTTAAACAAGACAAAAAGCCTTCCCAACCAAAAGGACGTGTTGTAGACCTGTGGTTGTAAATATGTGTGCACTGATAAACCAGGGTACTGGTTTGTTTTACAGATGATGACTCGGATACTTTCTCCTGGTTTAAGTGTGTGAAGGGGCAGTCACATGAACCGGAGAATCTGATGCCTACACAAATAATTCCTGGAAAAGGTATTTGGAATAACTGGTGGGGATAAAAATATGCTGTAGGCTTTGCTGCCTTTTGTATCTTGTTGATATTGTACTGAGTGAGGTTTTATTTTAGTAATAAAGCTAGGAAAAACTTAGTATTTATTATCTGAAGACTGGAACAGCCTGTGTGTTGGGTACTATTTTATTATCTTTGATCTCTACCAAGAAGTAGCAGAACTTCTTGTTTAATGATGAACTGTATTCACATACTACTGTTTAGCTTCACAGCACACACAATTTCTTAAAAACTCAGTGAATGCTGGATGTTCTGGTTACATGTGAGCTCACTAATGACTCTCTTCCTCCAGCTCTCTATGATGTTGGTGATATTGTTCACTCGGTGAGAACAAAATGGGGAATAAAAGCCAATTGTCCTTGTGCAAACAAGCAGTTCAAAGCACTGTCAAAACCAACTCTAAAGGAGGACTCGAAACAGGTATTGTCACTGCCTCTCACTGTGTCTGTGCAGTAAATGTTTGTGTCAATCTACTGCATAAGCTTGAAGCCACTGCTGGTTTGTCTTTGTGGGTGTGCCAGCCCTGACCTCTGTGATATCCCCCCCATGCAGGGACAGTTTGTATTCACTGTTCATCTTTCTGCTTCCTTAAGTCCTTCCTTAAATTTTGGGGAAGGTCTTATTGTGTCCCTTTGACACCCTGAGGCCCCAGCGGTGACCTGTCCTTGACAAATGCTCAGTGAGGATTTTTAGAGCAAAAATAGGATTAAATGGAAAGAACCCATAAGAGAAGAGTCTGAAGAACAGACCAGTGGGAATGGTTGGGAAGTGTAGACTATTCCTTGGGTCCTGGAGATAAAATACATGCAGCATCTAAAAGGATAAATAAGGTGGAAGAGCACTGGAAATCACAAGAGCTAAATATGAATAAAATTCTGAGGGATGGAGAAGCAACGATTTGTCTGGGAATCCTGGTGGAAAGTGTGCTGCTCCTTATATTAAAAAGACCCCAAACAGCAAAACCCTACCATATGTTTATTTGTAAATGGATGTAGTGTTCTTTGCAAATGAGAAATACTGTGAAGTGTTAAAAGTGAGGGAGATGGTTACATGATTCAGAAGTTTAACCTGTGACTGACCTGTCTCCAGTCTTCTGAACTGAGATTTCCTGTGACTCTGGGCAAACAGCTGTGTTGGAATTTATTGGTATCTCTCTGTAGAATTAAATACTGCTCTAGTTGTGTGAGGATAAGCTCGTTAAAGTTTGAAACATTTCCTATTATGTCCCATTTGGAGTTCTTACCAAGCATCAGCAGTCAGTAGGAGATGAAATACAGAACATAGCAATAAGCAGACAAAGGAGCAGAATAATTTCTTGACTTAGAAGTGTTTGAGTAGGGAGAAGAAACATCACCAGTCACACAGGAATCCCGGGGCAAAGCAGTAGCTCTGGTTAGTCTGTCACCCAGAATCTCCAGATAAGCCCGTAAATCAACTGCAAAGGGGCTGTACAATCCTGTGCTTGGAATTTGCTGGCCAGGCTGGTGCTGCACTCGTGCAGGTGGAGTTCAGACCTGGCAGGTGAGTGGATGTCTGCTGCCACCTTGAGATGAAAGGTTAGGAGAGCTGGTATCTGTTCTAGTCCACTGAACTGGAGCTCCAGCTTAGCCATGGCCTGAGCATCTCAGTAGAATTGTGAGAGTGCTGCTATTAAAAGTGTGTTTGGTTCCCAAAGCAATCCCAGAAAATGCAGTTGGGAAACTCAGCATTCTGTGCTTTCTCAGCTGCTCCTGAATTCAGGAGATCCCGAATCCTGCTGGACTGTCATGTCATCCCTGGGTGACACTGAGCTGCAGTGCTGACCTCTTGTGGAGATCAGATTTTTTTGAAGGGCTAAACCATGTGTGTTTTTTGTTGTGTTTTTGTTGTTGTTTTTTTTTTTTTTTTTTTTTTTAAAGAATGAATTTGGACATGTTATTGGTGTTTGTGTCTGACCAAGTTCTCACTTTGGTTTATTTTCAGCACTTGGCTTCTGGAGAGAGGCCCAGCCTTCAACACACCAGTTTTGTCCTGAGCCCACAAGTCACTACACACGATCCTCCTCTCAAGTCAGCACTTGGAAGCAAACAAACTGCTTCAGTAAATTCTTCTCCGTTAAATTGGTTTTCAAACCTAACAAGTGGAAACGTGAATAAAGAAAACAAAGGTATGTGCAGAACCAGTGAAGAGTAAACCCTCTGTGGCTGTTTGTCAGAAGAATATAGGTCAGACCCAGCAGCATCTTGTGCTGAGAATGATGTCATCTGCCTGCTGGGATGGGTGTTCAGTGCCTGTGCTGCAGAGCTGGCCGTGGCAATGGCTGGGAGTAGAGCCTGACACAGTTGGCATATCCTGTCCTGAAAACTGGATTAAAATCCCAGTGATGCAAGTATTCCTGAAAGTTCAGTTTGAAAATGTATTTATTTTTAAATATGTGGTTTTAAAAAACTTAGGAGTATTGAAGAAAGTTAAGTGAAAGGAGTATTTCATCTGCATGTACTGAGAGATTTATATATATGTTAGGATATATAGATACATTAGGAATATCTTGTCTTAAAAAAAAAGTCTAAAAATCCAAAGGATGTACTTCTCATGCTTCAGTTTTGTTCTTTCCTTCATTTCAGAGAAACTCCTCATACCGATTTCAAAGAATGAAAACAAACCCCTGCAGACACTCCCCAGCTTAGCCAAGCCATCTGCAGCCCTGCAGACGTTCAACAGTGCAATACTGACCCCCGTGAGCAACAACAACACAGGCTTCTTGCGGAATCTGCTGAACTCCTCTGGAGGAAAGGTACAGGAAAGGTTTTGTTTTACAGGTTTGAGTTCATTCCAGCCTGAGACAGCTGTTCTAAACCTATGAGCAACTGCCACAGGCACTCATCATAGCAGCTGAAATCCTGTCTCTGTTTGGGGGAAAAGGACTGGTTCAGTTTGTGTCTCAGTGTTTTCCAGAGTAGTAGCTTTGTGGTACTATCAGCAAGTCTTGCTTGATGAGGGATTGGGAAGCAAGTGATGAAGCAGATTAATTTCCTTAGGCTGGAATCTGGCAGGGGCATTGATTGGGGTGTCCATTAGACTCGAAAAGAGAAGCATCAAGGAATGCAGAGATGGAGGGAGGAACATCCTGTGGTCAGTGACTCTTCCATATATTGTTTGCTGACGGGGTCACTCCAGATGTTTCTGGGCTTTGTCTGCTCTTGCAGATGTGGCTTCAAAATGGTGGTGTAAAATACTGGCCGTGAGAGTTCCTCACTGGAACTGCATTTCTGCTCTTTCACACAGAGCAAGTTCTGTTCTGTGCTGCATCTCCTGGGTTTCTGCAGAGTTGCTGAAATGTAAATCAGAGCAGAACTTGTTATACCAGAGTTCTGTAGACAGTGTCAGAAATGGCACTGGCGTTTAATGATGGTGCTTTTCAATACAAAGAAGTTCTGCAGTTTTTTTTGTTTCTCTGCACAAATGTGAGCTCAAGTGAAAAATTTTGGAAGTGGCAAATACCTTCTTAAATGCCTGCAGGACAAAAGAAAAGAAAAGCGCACCAACTTTTTTTTTGTTGTTCTTTCTCTTTTCCTTTTTTTTAATCAGACAGACAATGGACTCAAGAGTACACCCAAAATCCTCGATGACATTTTTGCTTCCCTGGTGCAAAATAGAGCCATTACAGACCTGCCTAAGAAACCTCAAGGACTGACTATAAAGCCCACGATAATGGGCTTTGACACCCCTCACTACTGGTTATGTGACAACCGCTTGCTGTGTCTTCAAGATCCCAACAATGAAAGTAATTGGAATGTCTTCAGGGAGTGCTGGAAGCAGGGACAGGTATTTTAAGCTTTTTTTTTCTTTCCATTTGTAGTTAAGTGTGCTTTGCTCTGTAATTGAAGCACAGGTACAAACTTACTGTGGTGATGAGCAACACCAAGCTTTCATCAACATGAGCACTGTTAGAGCCTTTGATAAAAGGATGTGTGTTTTACTATTTAAATCAGTTTCTAAACACATTGCTGAAATTAGGGTTCTGTATGAAAAGCTGCCTTGTTGTTTGACATAAAGAATGATCAGATGCATGGCAGAGTTCTGGGTAAGGCAGATTGGAAAATATGTTTTCAAAGTGCCAGCGTTCAGTTGAGTGTATTTAATGCATTACCCTGTTCTAGTTAGAATTTGGGGTGTTTAATAATTCTTCAGAATATGTTCGTTTTCTTCCTAGCCTGTAATGGTGTCAGGAGTACACCACAAATTAAATGCAGACCTCTGGAGACCAGAGTCCTTTAGGAAGGAGTTTGGCCAACAGGAAGTAGATCTGGTTAACTGCAGGACCAATGAAATCATCACTGGAGCTACTGTGGGGGATTTCTGGGATGGATTTGAAGACATTTCAAGTAAGTACCATGAATCTTCATTCCAACAGGGAAAGTATTCATCAGCAATAATGTTGCCCTAGCACAGCTTTGTGACCCTTAAGCAGCATAAAAGATGTTCCAGGCTTTCTCTTCACCTTGCACAGTGTCTGAAATGTGTTCTCACCATTTATGCTTGTGGGATTTTGCACTGGATAGTCCTCCAGTGAGAGCCAACAAGGCAAGTTCATGTGACACCAGAGTTTGGAGTCAGTGTTGTGACAAACTTGTATGTCTTTGGTTCTGCATTAACAGTTGTGTGAAGAACATGACTTTAAACTAAGATAGGGGTTTCTTTGTCTTGATTCTTTAGATTTCGAGTAGTACAAGTATTGAACTAAAGACTTATTAATTATGTCAAATTAGGTCGCCTGAGAACAGAAGAGGGGGAGCCAATGGTGTTGAAGCTCAAAGACTGGCCTCCAGGAGAGGACTTCAGAGATATGATGCCTTCTAGGTATGAATTCCCAAAGGAACTGTTCACTGTGTGGTACAGCCCCAAAAGAATGGAATGTAGGAACACTGTCACATTTCGAAACCTCCTTCAGCTTGAGCAGCAGTTGGCCACATGTGGACCATGTTGTTTGTCAGAGATGCCCGACAGAAATGGGAATCCTAAACGAGTTTCATCATAAAAATTTATGTAATTTGTTGTATTTACTGCCAAGTAAAGTAAGCACCTAAAATTGTGAAGGAGAGGTTAAATTTTGGAAGCTTCCTAAAAGCCTGGATCATTTGGAAGTCCAGAGTTCAGTTGAAGTTAATTTTTTTTTCCCTAAACTTTTTAAAGTCTTCTGACTTAGTCTGTTTGGTATTAGTTGAGATGATTACATAAGGAAATAGCATTAGTCCAGAGAAGTTAAAGTTATTTATTTGCTGTATTCCTATGCCTTGCTTTTTTTGCTCCTTTTCATGGTGTCCAGTAAAACCCCCTGGGGGAAGGAGTACGCTCTCTTGACTAGAGAGAGCTTTTGTTGCAGTCTTTTTTTTTAATCAGTTCCTGATGTTATATTTTGCTGTTTGATTTTACTTTAGGTTTGATGATTTGATGAAGAATATTCCACTGCCAGAATACACCAGGAGAGGTGGGAAGCTCAACCTTGCCTCTCGACTTCCCAACTACTTTGTGCGACCGGATTTGGGTCCCAAGATGTACAATGCTTATGGTAAGGGGTCTGTCACTCTAAAGGTCATGTTGGCCACACATTCAGATGGAAGTTTACTGTAAATTGTGTGAATCCTTGCTGTTGGAGGCAATTTGATTCATCCCATGGATCTGAAAACCTAACTTTGGCTCACCTGTAGGTATTAGTGATATCCAGGGAGTGATGTGGTTTATTAAAAGTCTTTTTTTCCTCTTGGTTTCAAGCCCAATAGTAGTTATTCCCAGTCTTCCAGTCAACTTGCTCCATAGCCTCTCTTTCCTGTAGCTGGCCACGTGTATTTGTTGTTTCACTACTTCTGGCTGTATCACTCCTGTTAATCTCCATTTTGAGCTGTGTCATTTACTTTTTAATCTCTTCAGTTCTTTCCATGGCTGATTCATCTGCTATCACCCAAAAGACACTTGAAACTAATCATCATGGCCAGTAAAGAGGCTGTGGCTGGTAAATACTGTAGCAGCTGCCTTTTAGAGTGAAAAAGAGACTGTTTTTGAGAATGCTTTATTCTAAACTGCTATAGAAACCCTTTCCTAGCAGGACTTAAATATGACTTCTATAATCATACAGGCTAGATATACATCCAGATCAGTAGTGTCAGCCTGTCAGCAGATCACTTGGGAAGACACAAGGTGGGGCAAGGTCCTGGACAGGAAGTGTATTGCTATTCTGGAAGCATTTGTTGGTAGGAGTAAAAGCTCTCTGGTCTCTTCAGAGAGCGCTGCTGAGAGTGGTGTCACATTTATCACTGTCTTACTAATGGATCTGCTTCTCTTTCTTTTTTTTTTTTTTCCCCCTCCCAGGCTTGATAACACCAGAGGACAGAAAATACGGCACAACAAACCTCCACTTGGATGTGTCTGATGCTGCCAACGTCATGGTTTACGTGGGGATCCCCAAAGGCCAGGCTGATCAGGAAGAAGGTGAAGTCTTTGCTGTATTCTAGGGGGGGTATTTCTGTGGTTGGAGGGAAGGTCCTTTAGTGTAACTACTCATGTTGACTCTCAACAGAAGTGCTCAAAACCATACAAGATGGTGACTCTGATGAACTGACAATTAAGCGTTTTACGGAAAGCCGAGAGAAGCCCGGAGCTCTGTGGCACATTTACGCTGCTAAAGACACGGAGAAGATCCGGGAATTCCTTAAAAAGGTAAGGTCTTATATCTTAGAGACTGATCTTCTGTGTAGCCCTGCAAGTTTTTATATCCTTGGGCTTTCCCCCTCCCTATCCCAGCAGCTCTGGAAACAAACACGCTCGAGTTGTGTCCAGGACAAAACTTGTTGTGTGGCATGAGCTTTGTAGGATTTGAGGAGGGTGAGGAGTTGAAGCTTAAAGTTATCTTGTATGTGGATATACTCCTTCTACCCACACTTCTTACGTCATGGTGTATGATGTTCTGTAATGATGAAAAGGAACTGTTTCCTTTAAAACAAAACCATAGTTAGATTTTAGAGCAGACTCTCCTTAATAGCCTGAGAGATGTTCTTGAGAAATGTCAGAGCAGTATATGGTGCGTGAAGCTCTTCCTTGTTCTGTCCTTCTTCCTACTTTTTTTTTTTTTCCATACCTTTATGAGGTTTGGGTTAAGGGAAAAATGAGGTATTTTGGGTGATGTTTCATGAGAGTTAAGGGTTTAATAGAGATGTGCTACTACATCTAGAAGGGCTTGTTTCAGTGTTTAAATTCACCATAACAGTCCAGAGACTTCTCTGTGGTCTTCATTTTGAAATGTCTTTGGTGCTCTAAAGTTGAAAGGGATAATATATTGATGTTTAAAATGATAAATGGGGATGATCTGAACAACTGTTGACCTGGTCAGCCTGACTGCTGTCTTGGTGGAAGCTTGGAGAGGCTGCAGCAGATCTGTTTGGTATTAACAAAGAACAAATCTTAGAGTTGATAAAACAGGATAGTCAATTTGATAAGCAGTTGAAGTTCTGACATCTGTCTCACACCTCAGTCCCTTGTAGCTCACTTGTTGGCAGGTGTGGGGCTCTCAGCATCTTGTCCTGGAGTAGAACCAAGCTGGTTATCTCCTCCCAAGTGAGTTTTTAGGCTCCAGTCCTGGGTGTAAATGACTGCTGCAGCAGATTGGATTTATACAGGAACTTTGTGCAGAAACTCTCTCCCCAAAGCCCTAAAATGACTGTCTTTAGGTGCTGCTTGTGCCTCCCAGCCTTGTATCTCCTGAAAATCTGGTTTGTATCCTGTGGGTCACTGAGCACACTGACTGATGGTGGCCTCAGGGCAGACACCTGCTGAATTCCACACCTGGGAGTTTCTTCCAGTTACAGGCTATAGAATCAGAGTGGTTTGGGTTAGAAGCTTCAGGATCATCCAGTTCCGACCCCCATGCCACAGGCAGGGACACCTTCCACCCTGGACTAGGCTGCTCTGACCCCCATCCAACATGGCTGTGAACACTTCCAGGGGTAGGGCAGCCACAGCTCTGGGAAACTTGGTCCAGTGTGTCACCACTGATTCTTTCCTAATACTTAATCTAAACTACGCTCCTTTGGTTTTAAAGCCATTCCCCCTTGTCCTGTCATTCCATGCCCTTGGAAACAGTCCCTCTCCAGCATCAGGAGTGTCAGAACATTGGTTCCATGTGTGACAGTGGTTCCTACTGTGAACACATCAGTTGCTTGACCCTTCTCTTCCTTTCTGATGTCAACTGGGATTACTTGAATTTCCTATATCCACATTTCCAACATGTCTGTGGAGCCAGAGAGACCTGAGAAATGTACAGACCTGGATAAACAAAGAATCCACACTTGCATCGTGTAACTCTCCTACCTGAACACACAGTGCAAGTCCCTCTGGCCACCCGTGTGTGTGGAATGCCACAGATACAGGACTGTCCAGTCGGACTGGTGTGGTGAAATGCCTGTTGTCCTGTCACTCTGCAGGTTGCGGAAGAACAAGGCCAAGAAAACCCCGTGGATCACGATCCCATCCATGACCAGAGCTGGTACCTGGACCGACCGCTGAGGAAACGCCTTCACCAGGAGTACGGAGTTCAAGGCTGGGCCATTGTACAGTTTCTAGGAGATGTAGTTTTCATCCCAGCAGGAGCTCCACACCAGGCAAGGACCAGGGATATGTTATGGCCCGACTGCTTGGGCAGCCCTTTGAGCTTGTGGCTAATGCTTGTTTGCTCTCCCTAATGCTTGTTTGTTCTCTCTAGGTTCATAATTTGTACAGTTGTATTAAAGTTGCAGAAGACTTTGTATCCCCAGAGCATGTCAAACACTGCTTCTGGCTCACTCAGGAATTTAGGTATCTGTCGCATACGCATACGAACCATGAAGATAAACTGCAGGTAACTTCCCAGTGCTCAGCAGAGCCCTGCCCCTCTTGACCCTTGGAAAAGAACTCCACCAAAACCCAACAGCCCCCACTAAATCCAGAAGGGCTCTGGCCACACAGCCCCAGTCGCTCCAGTGTTCAGATCAGCTTTAATGCACTGGATCTTGGAGAGGAGCTTCTATAGTTTTTTAACTGTTGGCTTTTTTAGTAGTTTTGAGGAAGCCACCTGAAGCTTCTCCTGAGATTCTGTTGAATCATTTCCTTCTGCCACGCCTTCTTCCCCCCAGCTGAGCTTGCAATGCTCTGCTCAGGCCACAGGGCTCACTTGATGTCCTGTCAGAGTTTGAATCTTGTTCTCACAGGCTGGTGATTTCTGTGAAGGCTCTGTCTGATCTGAGCTGCACAGGCGGTGGGGAGGGAACTGGGAAAGCTGCGCTGTTATAACCAAACGCCTGTTCCTTTCCTGCCAGGTGAAGAATGTCATTTACCACGCTGTTAAAGATGCAGTTGGGATACTGAGAGCTAACGAATCCAGCCTTAGCAGACCGTGACGTAGAGCGCCTTAACCACACACACACTATGAAACAGAAGCGTTGGCAGCTGTTTTACCTACTCAGTCAGGACCTCTGTGGACTTTGAGATTATATGAATGTTACCTCATCTTCCTTTCAGCAGTACCAGAGGGTTGTGGTACTATGTTCTGTGTATTCTTCCAATGTTTACAAACCTGATATGTATATGTAGTAATATGTATGGACTGTGGCATACTGTGAATGCTCAGTTGCAATAGAACTTTATACGGAGTTGCTCTCCAAACTGTACAAAATACCTCCTATAGGACTGTCGGGAACTATTCCAAATTACTCGTTTGAAAAAATATTACTCAAGGCATTGTAAAGCTTCAATTTTTAAAGTTTATTTTGGGGTGGGAGGAAGTAACGGAATCACCGAATTCAATAACCAATTTACGTAAAGAGTAAGAATGCAGTTCTGGAATTTCACATTAACATAGAACTAGCATTTAAAAGTAGCTTTAAGCTATTGTATAGTAACATAGAGATGGGGGTTAACCATCTTTAGGTAAATGTATTTAAATTTCTAAATGTTAAAAGAAACTTTTGATCAAATGTCTTCTGTTCGAAACTGCTCTTTAATTTGAACTGATGTTTGATTCTCTGGTTTTTAACACTGAATGGTCTACATAAAAATTCTTCTATTTCAGATACTGTTCCTTGCCTCCCTTTTTCGGTTGACTCTTTAAAGTGTAATTAATTTGATGCAGTGCTTTGAAATGCAAAAGGAAATGGTGTATCCTAAACTGTTCACGCTGTTTTCTAAAGTGTTTGAAGGCTTAGGGTACTGAATTTAGTGACAGATCTGTTTATAGCTGCTTCTGGTTAACCCAAGCATGTCTTAGCTGACTGACTGCTGCTTCTCAGCTGCTGCCAGCACTGTGTGGTCTGTGTGGAGTGAGGTTCAGTCTGAAATGGCACACACAGAACTCCAGAATTACCTGGACAAAGACTGAAACCATCACAAAACTTAAAACAGGCACAGGGGACAAGAGTGGAAAAGTGCATTTCTCATCTAAAGAGACAACCCTGAGATGAAACAAACCTTTCTGTTCTTCCTTCCTTGCACTGACATGTGCAGGATGGCTGTTGGGAAGAGCCAGGCAGGAGAGGAAACCTCTTCCGAGATAGCCAAAAGTCACTTTTCTGAGTTTCATGCAACAAATTGATGAGCTCTGTTGTACTTCACCTGCTGATTATGATCAGCATTAACTGATCTGAGTCTGTCTCAGGTGACAGGATTCTTTTTCAGAGAAACTTCCTCTGCCCTGTGCCTCTGAAACGGGGACAGGTTCCACTGACACACAGGGAGTAGGAATCTCTTAAAGGGGTTAACTGAAGTGAACTTGGAGGTTTGTGTGCAGCAACACCTCACTGTGCTCAGTGAAGCTTCCCTCCACATCCACGTGCTGAGGCCTCTGACAGTAAATACCTTGTTCTAGTCCCTTCAGCTGGCTTGATTTGGCATTTCATTGATATGAACTAGTTGAGTATCCTTAAAAGCAACACTTCAGCTGGACCTTCTCTCACAGTACCAAGTTGAAGTAAATGAAATAAAGCAGGCTCATGCCTTTCCTTGGAGCCAGCTGGAGTTTTGTGGGCAGCTGCAGGACAGGTACCTCCCAGAGAGTGAGATGAGTCACATCAGGAAGGATGGATCACCCCCTGTGTGAGCACAGGGGTGTGAAAAGGCTCACGGTTGAAGCTGGATTCTGAGCTCTTACCGAGGTGCTGTTGTTCAGGCTGGTTTTATTGTAGCTGTTACCCATCCCCCTCTTCAACTGCTTTGTTTCTGATACGTCCTTTCTGGACTTCTGAAATCACAGGGAGCAAACTGTCCCACTTGCCTGTTCTTGTTGCATTTGGGGTGGAGATGGAACACTTGAGCTGCACAGCCCTGAAGCATCAGGGGATGTTTTGCCACCCCCTGGCACAAAGGTGCTTTTTTTGGCTGCAACTGTGAGCAGTTGGACACCATGTGAGAATCTGTGCCTTGTTTGTTTCTCCACCCTTGCTGTTGGGATACAATTATTTATAGACTTAGTTTTCTTTTCGTAAGTCTTCTGTAAAATTAGAAACTCTGCCCTCTGCCTGGGAGGTGCTGGGGGCACTGACAAAGTCAGGTGAGAGGCATGGTTGGCTTTGCAAACTGTTTTGTGAGCTGCAACATCCATTTTGCCTAAAGCTTTCCCTTGGGAAGACACACCTCTTCTCTGACTCCAAAATGTGTCATTTAAGCAGCAGAGGGTGCTGGCCATGACCACAGGGTCTGGAGAAACGTTCCCAGCACTGCCAGCTGCCCTGCCCTCCCTGTGACACGCTCCCCTCTGATCATGCTGCTCTGACTGAAAGCTTTTCTTTTCCTATGCAGCCCTAAATGTGTTTAAAGGAAATAAACAAACAAAAAAAAGGTGTTAAAAAACCAGAAGGGAGGTGTAGGAAGTAGGTATTGTTTGTTAAGAGAGGCTGAAGTGATGGAAACTAAACTGATGCGTGGCAGTGACCGTTAAAAGCAGCTTTAATAAAATGTGTAGTGATTCAGGAAAACAAAGATCTTACACCACTGAAGGTTTCTGGTAACAGATTAAGCCTTTTAGGAAGTGATGCTGCTTGAAGCTGAGAATATACTTCAGGACTTTATATCTAAAAATATGCAACATTACACCACCAGTGCCATGTCACCACAGCCCCTCCCGGGAACACGGGCTGAACAGAAAATGGGAAGCAAATCTCACAGCCTGCACTCCCCAAGAAGTATATTACAGTAGTTTCTTGGAGAAGACAATCCCCAGAAAGAAAAAAAAAATAATATATATATATTACATAAAGTATTCTCACATAAGTTTTGCATTTTGAAGGTAGGACAGAACCAGGCAAAGCCAACTGTACACATCCCTCCTGTCCCTAACTCCGGAGTGTGGCCAGCCGGGACTGCATCGCCTCGATGTCTTCCTCCTCATCCACGGCAGCGGCTGCTCCCATGGGCTCGGGCTCTGGAAGAGCATCTGTGACTTTACTGGGTGCTTTACCCAAGGCCCCTGCAACAACAAACAGGCTTGTTAGTTGTGCTCCACCTTCATTTAATAATTAGCAGCTTTCAGGGACAGCAGCAGCAGCAGCAGCACTGACCTGCCAGGCCCTCGGAGCTGCTGAGAGGACACTCTTGGTTCCCCCCACAGCTTGCCTGGGAGCTCCCCACTGCCTGCCCGGCAGGGGGGGAGCTGCTCCAGCCAGGAAGCAGGGTGGGAAAAGCAAAGCAGGATGTCAGAAACAAGAGAGGGCAGCGTGCCAGGCCCTGGGCACACCGTGCCAGCGGGGTGAGAGCTGGGGAGCTGCATCTTCAGCGAGGTACAGCTGAACACAGCCCTGTGCTTGTCACAGCAGCATTCTAAAGCATTATCTGAGTCAAATAACTAAACCAGCAGATCATGACTTCATGAGCTGGAAGGCAGAAGAAGGTGTGGTTTGGGGAGGTTTTTTATGTGTTGTTTTTTCTCCCCCAACAACTTGAGAGACCTCATTTTACTGCCAGGACTCACCCCACAGCCTACAACTCAAGGCAGTGCAGCTGAGTTTATTTCCTGGCTTCATTAATAACAGTATCTAGTCAATCATATGAGTTTCACCTCGTTAAGAAGATTCACTGCACAAACCAACACTGATCTGTTAGTGCCTCAATTACAGAGCAGCACAGACAGCAGCTGATGGATATTAGTTCTGGTTTACTGAGCCCCACCGGCCACCTCAGCCAGTATTCACTGAGAAACCAGTTTGTCAGAGCTCTCTGCCCATTACCAAAGGCAGAGATGAGAGAGCAGAACAGATGAAGATTTAAATTGCTGTGTCTTACTGAACAGGGAGGGGACTCTGCTCTCAGCAACACCCACAAACTCACCAGCTGTAATTTCAAAAAGGATTTTGTCGATTTCCATCTCAGCTTCCTCTTCCATCTCCTCCTGATCTTCCAGGCCTTCAAAGGTGTCCTCCAGCATTTCCTCTATGATTCCAGCCTAGCAGAAAACAACAAGGCAGTCTGTGATGCCCTTGGAAACAACAGAGTGAGAGGACACACTTCCTACTTTGGAGATCAAGTTACACCTATCCAGGCATTTCACAACCCCCTGGTCGCTGCTCCAGCTTTCAGGATCAAGGCTGTCCTGTTGCAGGAGGGTGTCCAGCACACCTCAGTGTAAGCCCATATCTCTACAGCTGCTGCACAGGAAAAGCAGGAATAAAATGAGGATTAAATACATGTGTTCTCACTTTGAAACCCTCACGCTGTTACTTACTGTTGTTGCACATCTAAACACCACCAACCAGCTTGCTGCAAGCATGTGAAATACGACTGCAAACCCCAGTCATGCAGCATGAGCTGTGTAACACACTGTGAAAGTGCTGTTTGACACAGCTTGCCCTTTTTCTGTCTGCATTTGAGAACATTCCTTTGCAGGGCCTGCAATCTAGATACAGTCAAACCGCTGGTGCACAATGGTGAAATTACTCAGAAATAAACTGAATTGAACTAAACAGTCCAGAGTGGTAAGAGGAGAAAAAGCAAAACTATTTTTGTCATTGAAAACGTAACAGTCATGTCAGACACTTGGAATCCTTTCAAATGGGAGCACTTTCATCACATGGAGACACCAATGTGTAGATGTTTTAAACCCAGTATCAGACTGGCCCCAGAAACATAGAATGCCCTGAGCCTCTGTCAAAGGGGCCACCCAAAAGGGACCACCCTCTTGTTCCCCTTTGCCTGATTTATGTGCTAGATCTTACCTTCATCATCTCTTTGGACAACTCCCTCATTGTTGCTTGGATTTCAGGGATTTTCACTAGATTTTGCATAGCTTTCATGACTTCTGTGCTCTTCTGCAACGAACCTGCTACTCTGAGGACAGCTGCGAAGGACAGGCAGAGAAAAAAAGTTTAAGCAATCCATGCACTGCTGAAAGCAGAGAAATTACATCCTCCCTGCAAGGAAATTTGTTTACATTCAGGCAATTTAATTAAAAAAAGAAACGGGCATCCCACTTCTCAATTTTTCACTGTCTTCCTGGGAAAGCCCAGCTTGTACCCGCATTGGAAAAGCCACATTTACAGCAAATCTACTGCTCCTGTACAATTGTCTGGAGCAACCCACATCACCTGCAGAGAGATTTCAACCCAGCAGTTCATAAAACAGGGAACCCCAAGCTGCTCCTGCCCAGGCCCCTCAAGCAAGAGGTCTTGCTGAGGGTTCCACCAGCGCAGCTGCAGTCCAGCCCCACAGGTGACTGCTGGAACCTCCTGCCCAACACTGGGCACAGGAAACTAACTCTGGCAGAAGTTCTACTGCAGTAGTTCCACAGCAAGGAGTAAGCTGGAAGATTATTACTGAAGCAGTTCTAACTGAGTTTAACAATACTCCTTCCAGAGGCTATCCTCATAATGTAATTTATAAGATCTCCTCATATGTGTCGATACAGCAAAATCAAAAAGCAATAATTAAGGGAACTTTGAGCTTTTTGAATTGTGCCATCTAACTTTGCAGCTTCCTAGACATGGAGAACTTACCTGTTTGTATATAAAATGGTCACTCCTTCACGAAGCAAAATGAAGGTACAGCATATATTATTTTTCATTTTAATAATGTCTTTAAGAGCCTTACACTTGTAACGTTAACAAACTAACAAAAACCTTGCCTTGAGTGGTTGTTTCCCAAGTTAATACAACCCCCAGACTGAATTTGAATTCTAGATTCCTTCTTATTTCCTCTCTAAGTGCATCAGAACATTCCCAGGAAGATGAAGATGCTGGCAGTTGTTACAAGGAGGAGGCTGCTTTGAGTTTTTTGTTTTTAAGGGACACCTCAAAGCTGCAAGGATGGTCCTGCGTCCCCTTCCTGAGTGAAACACATGGGGAGCCACATTTGACCTACTGTAAAATTACACTGAAGGTTCATACAGAAACTTCTGATTTATCACTCATCCAGTGTTAAAATCTACTTTGATAATGCTGGGGTGGGGGAATACTTTGACATTTCAGTTGTATGTTAAGCTCCACCAAGTCTTTCTTTAAAGCTTTCTGCTCTGCTTGTTACAGGACGGGATGTTTTCAGCTGTGGAAAACACTGCAAGAAGTCCATTACAACAGATTTCTGATGTGGGTAAGGAATGAGGGAAATAAAATGGTTCTGGAGGAGCACAGAGGACCAAGGAGGGTTTACAGAGAACAGGTATTAAGGCAGGGGGCAAATGGATTCATCCACACCAAGGAAATCAAAACACTGTTCACCCATCTCCACTTAGGTGTTAAGTGTCCCCAGACTCTTGCTAGAGAAAGAATCATCTACAAGATGAAGGGAATTCTGTGGAGGGAAATTAACCTCCTGTTACAGATCCTGTCAAAATCAGAGACACAGGCTCCACAAGGATACAGGTATACTAGGAATGCCTTCACACTGTTTCTGAATGCACACTGAATGCCCTGAGTTATTGTAAGGGAGTTACACATTCTCACATCCCTGCACCCCTCAGGCTCTGAGGGGAGGTGTGAGATGATCTGCTGAGCAGCTAATCAGAGGAAACAGGGAGCCTGCAAGGATCTAGGGAACAACGAGGGGCGGGAACCCCAGGAAACCAGAACTGGGAGTTCCCTGACTACTTCAGAGCTGGGAGTGGGACACCTACCCAGGCAGGGGAGTGGGGAAACAGCCTCCAGAACATCCTGCACACCGAGAAGGGTTATTGCCTACAGGAGTATAGGATTCATTATGGGATGGGGAGGAAAAGAGCACATTTGGACTCAGGAAAAACTTATTATGGATATTTTAAGGAGATTAGAGGAACGTGACTGAACTTTAGGGGAACTACCTCTGCCTGCATTTGACCTCAGCTCTGAAGAGGGAAACCTCACCCCTAACACTGTGACAGCCGCTGTGCTCGGGCTTGGGATTTGTTCTTACCCAGCTGGTTCTTCATCCCCATGAGAACTGAGTTCATGTGGGCTTTGGACGCGTAGAGTTTGCTCACGGCCTTCCGGGAGCGGATCAGCTCCTTCGCCAAGATCACGCACACATCCTTCTGACCCTTTTTGGCAGCATCCTTTACTGACCTCTTCACCTTCTCCTCTTCCCTCTGGATATCTGGAGCACAGAAAAATGCAGCAAATGGTGACAAACTGCTATGGATTTTTAAGAGAGATCAGTCATTTGTTGGGGGGTGTGTTCAATGCAGAGAATTGTTTCTGCTTGATTTCAGGTTCTCTCTGTTACTTCACGACCTTGTTCTAGGCTGATTTGCGTGTTTCAACTAAATATTAAGAGGAGAATTCTCATTAGTGAACATCCAGCTCTGTAATTTCCTAAAGGACTGTCTAAGAATATTACTGCATGATGCTGAGCTGACTAAGAGGAATTCTTAAGAAGCAAAAAAGGTCCAGTAAGAACAAAGCGCTCTGAGATGACTACTCGACTTACAACTTCAAAATAGCTTCCTGCTGACTATTAAACTGCCCTGATGTTAATACATAAAAATAAATACACACATATGTAATATACACATGCACAGTTTAAGGCTACTGCACTGATTTGCTGCTTACAAGATTTCCTCTTCCCTCTGTCCATCACCAGATAAACCCACTTCACCAGGAAGGAGCAAAGATGTCACAGGGAGTTCAAACTATCAGTCTCAGCAGACAGACAGGCATTTCACTGGCAAAAATGTCAGACCACATTCAAATCTTACACCCACATGCCCACCTTCCAGTGAATTTGAGGGCTGTTGTAGGCAAAATTGTCGACACTTTTCTAAATCCCTGAATTGTGTTTTTTGGGGAAAAAAGCCACATTCAGTAAGATTGTAGGAGGCTGATCTCTAGAAAGTTTTACATAAACACTGCCTTTAAAAAAAAAATAAGGCATAACCACTTGTATAGTGAATTTCTAAGGGCGTATCCACAAATTTAAGTGTTACTTAGAACCACAGATTTGCTAATTACTGCCAAAAAACGCCTTCATCCTTGCAGGTAGACTTAATTATTCCCCTGTCAGACCCAACTTACTGAGCCTCAACTGGACTCTCAGTGAGCACACCTGTACTTAAGGAGTCAAGGTCCTGAGTTTCTACTGCTCATACTTTAAACCCACATGCACTGGGTGTTCCTATAAACCAGCACACTCATATCACAGGCTGGCCAGGGCTGAAGCTATGGATAATTTATCAGGAAAAACTAGTCTGGCTGGAGAATCATTAGATTTGAGTTAAAACAGCCTGTTCAAACCATCTTTATTCAACAGCTTTTTTTTTTAAGAGCGTGCTGGAACAGGAACACTGAACTTAGCACGAGCACCAAAGAGGTGGGGTTGAACTATTAGACCCCAAATGGGCTTCCTGAAATACCATCAGTTTCTCCAGCACATCTGATGTGACTGATCACAGTTCTGCCCTGTTAGGTAACACTGGCTGAGAACAGCAGGAGCCAGGTACCCCCCAAAAAAGCCCAGAGTAAATAAAGAATTGAGACAGTAAGGGTTAGGCTCCCCTTCCTGCAAAGAGCTGATGGAAATGACCACAAGAAACAATTATTTCCAGAAAAGGCTCTGCTCAAATTTAGTTTTGGTTTATGCCTGACAAGTTACACCAGAAGTTGCCCTTTTATAAAAACAGAGGCATCAACAATCAACACACACTTTTTGGCACAGGCCGACCTGGAGACTTGGATGCAGCTTTTCACGTTGGAGTTAATGAACCCTGTGCTCAAGACCAGTCATTCTCCCAGTATCAATGGGGCCTTTATCCTGAGGGACTGGTAGAAAGTTGTAGGATCATAATTAGAAAAACATACCCTTGCTTCTTCCCCACTGTTATCTGCAGAAATGTCACAAGCTTGAGGGCATTTGTATGTCAGACAAGGGACTGATCTGAGTCCCAGCACATCAGAGCAGGTAGGAAAGAGCTGAAGTGACCCATCAGGAAACAGAAAGCACCAGAAGAACCCCAGCAGTGCTGAGGAATTACAACATTCACTCTGTCGGGCTGAAAACAACCACAAGTATTGTGTTGCTACATCCAGACCCGAGTGCTTTCACTGGCATGACCAACAGCTGAGTATGAGATTAGAGGCACAAGCAGGCAAGAACAATCAGCTCTATCTTTGAAGGTCAGTGCCAGCTACGCCCCTCAAGCGAGCCAAAATCACACCCCAGTCCCTCTGAGGGACAAAGCAGCTCAAAGCACCTGCCAGAGGGACTTGCAAGCCCAGCACAGCACAAAGTTCCTGCATTACTCCAACTGCATCAACTCAAAAAATTCAGTTCTGAAGTAACAAGGACACCTTTCATTTCTCCAAACCTTCTAAGCCCTCCAGAGCAGCCTACACACAGGAGCCCAACAACAGATGGCTTCAAGCAGCGTGTTGCTATTTCAGTAACTGCGCTGGCTGGGTGAGCCAAGTGCTCCAGTGATCCAAGCCCACTCAGTTCATCCCAGGTGGATCCAGTTTTGCCATATCCAAGTACATCTTGCACAGCCTCCCCCAAGGGAACTAAGACAGGCCTCAGCTGAGCATCCTTAGTCAAAGACTGCAGGGATTTCCTGTGTAAGGCTCAGCTGAAAGGACAAAGCTCAGCAGAACCCAACTGCAGCAGGTGGTTTTTGAGGAAACCTCCAGTGGCACGTGGCTGTGATCCTTCAGGAGCAGCCTGCTGGCCTGGGAAGTGTCCAGCAGAACCACGTCCTTCCGCAGCTGACACCTGGTGAGATGTGAAATCCTGGCACAAAGATGTTCTGTACTTTACTGGGAATTATCAGAATAGCAGGTGGTTGGTGACTGGTGCTGAACTGTATTTCTTTGAGTGTGAGACTCTGAAATACAGAGTCTGAAATACATGTTTAGAGCTGCTACAATAACCAGATTGACATCCACACCAAAATATCAGATCACCCCATAACCCAATAACTACATGGGCCATTACAAGTATTATGGCATGGATAAAGTCAAGAGAAAACAAAATTTCAAGAAACATCAACAATGAACACGTGAGTAGTTTGCTCCTTTGAAAGATGCGACTTCTAAAACATATTTTGCTAATAAGGTCAGCCACACTGCAGTTCTCCTGTGCCTGGTGCAGCCACAAAAAAAAAAGTGCCCTGGAGAACGCAAAACAATCCATAAACATAATGAACATCCCTGTACATCAATTTTCCTGGAAAAGCCTTAAACTCTGTTCCTCATTTTACAGACGAGGACAAAGACAGACTTTGTACTGGACAAGGTCTGTAATAATAAGCAACTCCTCTGCTTTTCAGCACACCTTCAGCAGTGCAGTGCTCGTAATTTAATAGCAAAACCCTCACCCACTGAGAAAATACTCTTTTTTTTCCCCCTCCCTCGCTTCTGTTTGGAATTTTCCCAAGCTGCCAGCAAGCTACTTTTGTTTGGCATGTGCACTTCACAGCAGCACATCCCAGTGGAACTTTCTACATGAGGAATTACACACCACACTGATACCACTCATTAAATCAAGGCGGGTGAAATTCTGGACAATAAGTCTGATTCACATTATCAAAAGGGATTTAACGGCATTATGTCTTTAATGGGAGCATAAAATTTGAGGTTCTTTTGAAAATTTTACCTGGAGAACCTCACAGTGACACCATTGTGTAACACAGACCAAGTCTGGTCCCAGGATCACGTTCATCTTTATTCCAGATGTGAGAGAGTACCCCAGGTTATTAAATTTCATAACCTGCCCCAATTAAAGCAAGAAAAAAAAAAACACCAAACCTTGGAGGCAGACGAGGAGAAGAAAACCACAAAATGAGGCACAAGTACAAACCTCTGATCTGTCTGTCAATCACTCTCATTTCTTTCCTTATCTTCAAGGACCATTCATTGACCTCAAAAAGAGAAAGTGAGAGTTACTTGAAATTCCAGCTTTAAAACTATGCTTTTATGCTTTCATGTAACCTAAACATTCCGTATCAAAAGCAGCACTTCAAAACGCCCAAGCTTTAAGTGATTTCATTATTCAAATAAAAAAAAAAACCCAGAAACACTGCAGAGATACCACCAGTTACTGCACTGCTCTGAACGTTCAGACAAGGAGTTAAGGAGGCCTTTTAGAGATCCCTCCCAAATGAAACTCTTCTATGATTCTGTGGGGTGATTTGTGAATCAGACACTCCCTGCCTGGCTAACTTCCCACATCACAGCCGTGCCACTGTGCAGAGGGAACTTGCCACGGGGGATTTCAGCGTAAGGTAGAGACTTTGGCACAGGATGACAGCACCAGGGGTGCTACAACCTATTTCAGTCAGGAGGATCCACAGGAGGTCTCCAAGCCAGCCCTCTCCTCAAAGCAGGATCAAGTTCAGAGTTCAGAAAGGTTGTTTGGGGCCTCATCCACTGAGTTTTGATACTGTTTGAGAGCAGAGACTTCACAGCCACTCTGGGCACCTGTTCCTGAATCTCACCTCAATGTTTATGTGATTGTTTGGTTGGTTTTTTTTTTCAATTCAAATGAAAAGCTTTGTCTACCTGAATGAGCTGTACAAAAGAACTGTTAAAACAAGTTCTCTTCAGTGCATGAGCCCAGCAGAGCAACAGACTTAGACTTTTACCAGTCTCAGAAATGCTCTTGGTCACGATGAACAAGAACTACCATCTGAGGTGCCCAAGCACAAAATCTGCTGAAAAAAACTCAACAAACCCAAAGCCCTGCAGAGCTCTGTGAATACACAGAGCTGCAGAAGTTTCAAAGGGTTTCAGAAAGCTTCTGCATCTTTAGTTAAATCCTGTTCTTACAGGGAAAAAAACCCCAACCCTTACAGGAACAACTGCAGCCTCCCCTCTTGTTCTTCAGAACAGAGGAGAAAATGTCCTGTTGGGTCATTCCTCAACCCAACAGGAAACTAAGAAGCTCCTTCTTTTGAGTGTGGGCTACATGGGAGAGCAAAAAAGCAAGGGCAAGAGACCGAGGTAAAACAGAGATTTTGCTCTACAACTTTTACTCCAGAACAAGCCAACACAAGTTAGGCCTTCCTGTACAAGCACAATCAGCAAGTGCCACATGAACCACAGCAGGACTCGCAGCCTCTGCCTCTGGGATGCACAACCCAGCACAGAGACACCACTGAACCACGGCTGGCTGTGTGTTGTCACCAGTCCCTGCTGACTCTGACAGCAGAAACCTCTTGGACAGCTCATCCCTAGCCCTGCCCAGCAATCAGCTGCTTGGCACGACTGCCCCAAAGGCAGAGCTGGGAGCTCCTGCCTTCCCTGGCGTTCCCAACACTCATCTCCTGTTTTCTGTGGTGAGAGGAGGAGGAAATCCCATTGTCTCTCACCCAGGATACTCCCTGCTTCCAGTTACATCAGACACAGCGATTTGATGAGCTGTCAAAAAGCCATTGCTGCCCATCTCACCCAGGACAAGGGGCCCTGGGCACAACTCCACACTGATGACACCGTTCTGCTTCCACTCCTGATCCAAACAAAACCATCATCCTCACAGCACTGCACCACACCAGAGCCAGCCAACAGAACACTCGGCTGGAAAGAGCCAACCTGGGCCACGCTGGAGGGAAAACCACTTTGTAAGCTCAAGCGATCCCAACATGGCATTAAATGCATAGCAGATTTTGGCAGGCCAGAATGCAGCAACACCTCACAAGGGATAGAGATATCTGCCTTTTGTCGTTCATAAATGAATTATCTCCCATCAACAGAGCAGGCACACAAGTGAACCCAGGGCAAATCAGTGCCACCACAAACATCTCAGCCCCTCCCCATCGTCATCCAGCTCCTGCAGTGCTCAGATCACCCCCTCTGGAGCAACCTCTGGAGATCATCCAGTCCAAGCCCTCTGCCAAGGCAGGGTCACAAGGAACAGGTGACACAGGAACACATCTAGGTGGGTCTGGAATGTCTCCAAAGAGAGAGACCCACAACCTCCCTGGGCAGCTGTTCCAGTGCTCTCCCAACCTCCGTGTATGGAAGTTCTTCCTCACGTTGAGGTGGAACTTCTTGTGCTTTATTTTATGGCCCACTGATCCCACTGATCCTCCTCCTGTCACTGGGCACCACAGGGGAGAGTCTGGCACCATCCTCCAGGAGCTCCAAGGTGACCCACAGACACAAAAAAGCAGGGAGGTCTGGGAAGGGAGATCAGGGGAGATCTGTGACACTGCAGCTTTTCTGAGCCCTCAACTCGTGTGCCTGCCATCCTTCTCCCTTGCTGCTTTGCCAGCACATCTAATGTGTTTGATCTTGCCCTCACCAGGTACCACACATTTTTTATTAACACTCTTTTTTTAAAATTAACATATTAGTAGTGATTTGTGAAAGGCAGCAATGAAACCCATGAATGCCTTGAGTGTTTCATCTCGCTGTGACATCAGAAAGCTGCTGGCAGAAGCAAGGCTCACTCAGTCTGTCTGCAGACTCGCCTTCCCCCTCCAAGTCCCAACATTGCAGCTGTTCCTAATTGTGTCTGCAAGAGGACCTTGAATTATAGAGTCATGGAATGTGAAGGAGTTGGAAGGGACCTTAAAGACCATCCAGTTCCAACCCCCTGCGATGGGCAGGGACACTTTCCACCAGATCAGGCTGCTCAAGGCCTTGTCCAACCTGGCTTTGAACACTTCCAGGGATGAGGCAGCCACAGCTTCACTGCGCAACCCGTTCCAGGGCCTCGCCACCCTCACAGGGAAGAATTTCTTCCTAATATCGAACCTAAGTTCCCTCTCTTTCATTTTGCACCCATTCCCCCTTGTCCTGTCACTACAGCTCCCGAGGAACAGTCCCGTTGCGGCTCCCCCGGAGCCCCCTCAGACACCGCACGGTGCTGTGCGGTCTCCCCCCGCCGCCTCCCCGGGCGTACCCAGGCCCAGGCCGGGTCGGGCCCCTCCTCACCCCCGCCCGCCGCCGCGGCAACGCCACACACTCAGGCCTCCAGCCGGAGCCGCACCTCCCAGCAACCTCCCGTCCCCCTCCGGTGCCCCCCGGGGCGGGCGCGGCCCCTCACCAGCTCTTTGGGCGGCTTCTCGGGGGTCTTCCCGAACAGCCCCATGGCGGCCGCCCCGCCCGGCGCTTCCGGGTTCCCCTCACGGGCGGGGCCCCACACTGCGCCTGCGCCGCCGCGGGCCCCGCCCGCTGCACCGCGCGCGGGGGGGGCGGGACCCGGGGAGCAGCGCCCCGCCCACCGCCGCGCGCCCTCAGCCCAATCACGGGGCGGCGCCCACGGCGGGAGGGGCGGGAACGGCCTGAGGGAGCTGAGGGGTTCGCTTGGCTGCTCACAAACTATGAGGGTGTTTGTAACCTATTCACAGAATCAGTTCGGTTGGAAAAGACTTCCGAGATCACCTATGAGTCCGACCTATGATCCTACACCACAGCGTCCAGCTTTTCCTTTAAACACCGCCGGGGACGGTGACTCCACCACCTCCCCGGGCAGCCCATTCCAATGTCTCATCACCCCTTCTGTGAAGAAATGCCTACTTAATGTCCAACCTAAACCTCTCCTGGCGCAGCTTAAGACCAATCTGAACCTCCCCTGGCACAGCTTTGATGCTGTGTCCCCTCGTCCTGTCGCTGGTTGCCTGGGAGCAGGGCTCGACCCCACCTGGCCACAACCTCCCGTCAGGGAGCTGCAGAGAGAAAAATTCTCCCCCGAGCCTCCTTTTCTACAGACTGAACACCCCCAGCTCCCTCAGCCATTCATCACAGGACATGGGCTCCAGACCCTTCTCTGGACTCGCCCCAGCCCCTCAGTGACCTCCTCTCAGTGCAAGGGCTCACTCGCACCACGCTCCAGCCTTTCCCCTGGGATGACCCCCAGGAGATCAGATGGGAAAGCTCACAGAAGCCGATGCCCACCTTGCCCTCAGCTGCTCTTTCGGAGATATCCCACCAGACAGGCCTGGCTCCTCTCCACCCTCCTCTCCGCAGGGTCACCTGGCCGAAATGAGGGGACAGCTTGGAGCAGCCCCGCTGGAGCTCCAGGGAGTCATTCCATCTCCTCACGCCCCGGTGCACAGGCCGAGGACTAGAAATAAATCACTGATGCACAGACGGAGTGGAAAAGCTGAGGAAGAAAAAAGGTGCTATTTAGCTTAATCTAACACTTGATAGCTTACAATTATACTTACCCTCATCATTTAATTACCAGAGAAGGATACTTTAATGACAGTTATAAATTTGTACAGTTCACCCTTGCCTTTTTTCCTTCCAAAAATCTAATGCAGAACAAAGATCCAAACAGGCTTTGTAAAGGGGAACTCTTTCGGACTGGGCACCATCAGTGTGAAAACCAGTGTTAACAAAACGGGAATTGCTGAAACTGAGAGTGGCAAAGACCTTGAGAGGTTATTTAAATCCACCCTCTGTAACAGCAGCACAAAAGAATCCACCAGCCTCATTAAACCTTCTGAAACAGGTAACCTCACCTCAGTCATTTGACATTTTCTGTTTACAATTGGTCTCCAGTTTCCAGGCACCAGACAGCAGAGAACAAAACACCGCTTCAGGAATGTTTAGCATCTCAGTTAAGACACTTCACAAGTACCAGCACAACCCAGCCCCGCGAGGCAAAACAGGCGAGCAGGGAAAGCGCTGACCTTGTTACAGGCACAGTCTTCGCTCTCTTCTCCGTATGTGCAACTGTCAACGCGTCGGGGATGGGCTGTCTGAGATCCTGCACTCGGTAGAAAACAATCTTTCTTGGATGTTTCTGCTCTGCTACTGACACGAGCATTTCATAAAATAAACACATCCAACTGCTTTTTCTTTCCTGCTGGGACTCCCAATACACTACACCAGCTGCTGTAGATTCTGAAACAGATGCATCGCCAGGAACTGGATCACAACAATTTATATAACCCAGACTCGAGGGGACCGAAAGCTACCTATGGTCATAATTACCTGCTCGTACGGATGTGCCCTCAGTGGCTCTCCTGCTAATTAAGCAGCAGTTTGGGTCATCCATCAAAAGAACTGGCGAGTGAAGCAACGGAGGTCATTAAAACGAGCCCTCAGCTAAAAGCAGGTGTGCACGAAGGTTTGCAAGCAGAGCTGAGCCTGTGCAGAGGAGCGGAGCTGCTGGGGCTGCCTGTGATGATGAGGAGGCAAGCCTTCAGAGCTGCGCTCCACAAGCACCCAGTGCCCCGAGGACACAGCTTTGCACTCACAGCGTTCGGCAAATTGCCGAGGTACCTGCAAAATGCTACAGCAGGGCTGTGACACAGCGGCTCGTCAGCACCTTGGCTACAGCCTTATTTATACTCACAGAACTTCTCCCCCTTTCTCCTGGCAAGGCCTCATGTCAGTGCAGGTTTCAGAGCAGCCCTGAAACGAGGTGGATTTCAGCTACTCATGACAGGCACATACGCCAAGCTGCCGTACCGACTGGAAGCAGAAATGATCTTTGCCCTCATTATGCCTCTCCACTGCTCTGCCGAGGCTGTAATGACAGAGACAGGGCATGTACTGGCAGCCCTCAAGTGGAATAAAAATGACTTGGTGGACCACAGGAGAGTTGCTGATATTATGCCCCTTCCACCTCCCTCCATCAGTGCTGCCGTGGGAAAAAGGAAACAAGAAGAGGAAAAAGGACTCACAATTAAAAACAGCTCTTCTGATCACTACATGAATATCCTCTTGGGAACGCATCTGGTGACAGGAGCCATGAAACATTTGTTAATAAAAACAAGAATGCCCAGGTACCCTGGACAGATAAAACAATGCCAGCAGCACTGTGAGCAGCCTCCCAGCTCTCTAAAGGCACAGAGAAATGGGTTGTAACAGCAAGAGTGACCTGTGCTTGTATTTCCTATTATCATCTTTATTTCATTCTCCTCCTTTCATACCATATGGGCAAGGTCTAGGAAAGAAATAAACAATGAAACAACTGAAAACACCTTTCTAGTTTGGCCTTTTTCTCTGATTACATCATCATCTGCTCTTCCCCCCCCACCTTTTTCTTTCCAACTGACATTTCCTCTGTTATTTTCAGCCAGATGATTTCTGAAAGGTACAACCAAACCTGCAGTTTCATGCTGAAGTATAAAGAAAATAATAAGAGTCGATTTTTTTATGGCATCGAAGAATTATTAAAGAAATCAGAAATCGCTTCAAAATGCCAGCACAGTAGGAACCTGGAAATTTTTACCTTTACAAGCCACTTTTCTCACTGGATGCCAATATTCTGCTCCTCCACAACAGTTTACTTTGAGGCCGTAGAGAAGCTGCCTTAAAGGCTTCCTCCATATCTGCAAATGAGGCTGCTGCAGAGACAGCTGGTGGAAGAGAAAGCAGTCTGTAATCAACTGGAAAACCACTGGTCAAGCGGAGAAGCACCTCAATGCAGCAGACTTATGAAGGAAGCAGTTCCCAGTGAAACACCATTGCCTTCTTCTTGGCCCGTGGCTAACCCTGGAGCAACGAATTCCTGCATCACTAGGAGATGATCTATTAGTCACAAAAGTTGTGTTATATTTTTATTGTCTTCACAGATAAATCAGGCCAGCAAGACATCCGTAACCATACACACAAAATATTTATCAAAACAATTAACATTACAAATCTCCTTTTAAAATAATTTATTTCACTGATTTCTTTTTTTTAAATGGTACTGTCTTACAACATACATTATTCAACAAAGATGTGCTGAACAGACTCTAAAATAAGAAACACTTAAATTAAGCAATTGTCTCCGATTAGAATTTCGATTTCACCCACATCCTAACTTGTAAACGTTTGCTGGAATACACTTCTGTCGTAGGCTTGATTTTTTTTGTGCTTACAAAAAAACCAGCATCAAGTTTCCAGATGTTGAAAAGAACAAGTTATTGTACGGCAAGTTTGCATTCAGTTCAACATACAAGGCAACCAAATGATTCTGTCGTTAACGTTAGCATCATGTATATTTTAGTTCACTGCACTAACATTTAAACTAAAAACTTCAAACCACGTAATTCTCTTAAGTGACTAACATTTAAAAGGCAAGCAGTAATACCCCGAAAGCTTACGAAGGACACACAGCTAAGATGGGGGGTCACTCGACAAAGGCTGAGGGTGTGTGTATGGCTGCTTTTTCTTGTAGGAGGCCCACCTGCAGACGGGGCAGCAGTGCCGCCCCCCCGCCAGCCACATCACGATGCAATTCTGGTGGAACACGTGGCCGCACGGCAGGCCCATGAGCAGGCAGCCGCTCGCGAAATTCTCCAGGCACACCACGCACTCCGTACAGTGCAACATCTCGGGGGGCCAGGCCGACCAGTCTGGCTCCAGGTCGCCCGCGGAGCTGCACGAGCCGTAGGACCTTGCCTTGCGCCCGCACGGCTCGGGATGGCAATATTTGTTGGCACACGGGCAGGGTTCGGCGCCGCACCCACACTCCGCTTCGCTGCACCTGTGAGACGTGCCCACCTCATCGTCCTCCGAGGCCTCTCTGTCGCTGCTGAAGACCTCTTTGTTCTCACTGTCAGAGTCACTCTCGCTGTCCGGAAAGGTTTCCAGCATCTCCTCGTCGGAATGGGCGCCGACGCATTTAAACCTCCACATGGGTAAGTTTTTTATGTAATCGGTCGGTATCAGAGGGTGAAGCCAGAGATCGGGGAAAGCCAACCGCTCCAAGAACAAATCCGGGTCTTCATCCCAATCCGAGTCGAAGGGGAAGTGTTGAAAAGAAGCAATAGGATGAAACAAGTAGCTGGTGTACCAGTCCCACAGGCTCGACAGCCACTCCAGATTATTAGCGTTTACTTCATCGGTGTTGTTATTGCGCCTTCTCTTCTTCTCGAAGTAATCGATTAGTAAACCGTGACCAAGGTACGTGCTGAGGAAGAGGGCTGGGTGTGAGGAGTAGAACATCCAGTCGGCTCTTACCCAAGAAGCCAAAGTAGTTGTGTTAGAGTACCTGAAGAGTTTTAAGCTGTACTCATAAAAGCTGTCTAGGTAGGGCAGTTGCAAAAAACCTAACACTGGCAGCCAGGAAATAATTAATAGCGAATTATACGTCCCTAAAGTGCTTATAAGAACCACAAAACGCTTTATAGTGGCTCCTTGGGTAATAAACAGGTCCATCCAGGCCATCAGATTAACCAAAACTAAGCTTAAAACAAATAAATCGTTCACTTCTGGTTGTAGCGAGCGCAGAAAGGAATCCATGGCACGCAGTGATATAAATTCACCAGTGTTATTTCCATACCTGTAAATCCCCTCAGGAGTCCTAAGGATGTACGATGGCGTCTTGTAGACACCGATCTCCGCCATGTAGCTTTTGTTGTCCCAGTTTTCCACGTTCACAAAAATAAACTCTACTCTCCCAGTAAACTTCACGCTCAGTGCAGAGAAGAACGCCGGGGGCTGGTCCAGGTTGGCAAACAGGTATATTTTCACCCGGTACTGGTCACTTTTGTTCCATTCTTCTTTCAAGTGCTCGGAGTTGTAGATGGTTTTGATCCGAGAAGCGGCGTGGGCTGTGATCCACTTGAAAATGTGCTCCACCTCGATCCTGCGCCCGCTGTACTCCTTGAGCATGACTTTTCCCTTGGAGGTACTGGTTTGTGGAACCGACATGATGAGGGTGGATTTCAGCCAACCCCTCCTCTTGCAGTATCTACGAAGAAAGCAGCAGGTTAGACCACCGAGTTTCACAGCCCTGGAGCTGAGTGCCCGAATTTGTGTTCTGAGCCCAAAAATGAGACGTGCTGAGCACCTGGTCTGTTTGCACTTGCTTTAATGAAGCTGACACGTGTCCCCTTCCTGCTGGGGCTGTTTTGGCAGGATGCAGACAGGCTGAAGGGTGAGGTGGGAGAGCTCGCCACAAAACCAGCACAGCAGGAAGCAGACACATTCTGCTGGATTATTTGGGCTAAAAGAATATCCACACTGTCTGGAAGGCAGATGGATGAACCCCAAATCCACACCTAAAACAAGAGGGTTCACGGCTGAACCCTCAGTCATGGTCCAGACCTCCCTAACTATGAGATGAACTCGATGACTCAGAAGATCCCTTCTCTCCTACCAGTATCACTACACCCAATTTATGGAGTCCTCCTTTTAGGAAATGCCTGGCAGTTCTCAGCAATCAAAGCCTGACAGAGCCAGCAGGCACACAGACTGTCTGTGAGAACCCTGCACATGGAAATAGCAACCACCAGCCTCGCTCACCATCCATCTTACCTACACCCTCCCTGGTTTTGGTCTGTCAAACTGTGTTTAGACAATTACAACTGCCCATTTCAGGAATCTGAATGTAACATTTTTAGAAAGAGCTGTAAGATATTACCCTGCTAATAAAGGTATCCAGACTACTGCAGTGTTCCTCTGAATTTCAGCTCCAACCTGATTAAAAGTATTCAGGAGGGTTTACTCAGCGAAACATTTCTTGTATTAAAAGAAAATGAACTTTAAATACGTTTAAAACATAGTATTTGATCAGAACATTAAGACTACTTATTTAAGAGCTGTGCAAAGAGAAACTCTGCCAAATTTTTAAGATGTTCAAACACCAGCGTTTTGATTAGACAAGATTATTTTGCATAAGCACTACAAAGCCTAAGAATTTCCTCTTATGATTAACTCTGAGATTTCTGTAAACATTTAGGACTTAAACTGTGTAAGATGTGCATATCCATACATGCCACTGGAATTCTAGACAAAGTCTCCTGTCATGTAAAGCAAAAGCCTCCAGCAAAGTGTTTAAAAAAAGCCTCTTTTTCCAGCAGCAGAGAATTATTAATAGCTTCTTTGGCTCTGCTCTTCTTCCTTGTTCGAAATGATATGCAAACACAGTGACTCCTGCACAGCACACTGTATGTTGTGCAAGGGTGTGTGCCAGTTTATATATAAACATACATTTGTCAGGGAACAGGATTTGTCAGTGATTCAGGGGAAGCAGGCACTGCTTGCAAGGGTCATGCTAACCTGTGTCTCCCCTCTGCAGATGGTGATACAACAACTCTACAACTGATATGTTTGGTTTGTCCCGAGCAAGCACAGCTCCTGTCCCTGAACGCCTGGACTGTGAGGCCAAACCCTCCTGTTCATTCTTTTCCATTGCTGGGTTATGCTCTCCGTGGTCTAATCACGCATTTCCCACACGATGCGTTAGGAAGCTGCAGAGCTGTGTTTGTGAGGCTGATAAATATTGTAATGGAGAATTCTGAGCAGACTTTCGTGGAGATAATAAAGCCACCCTCTGTCACAGCTGCTTTTACAACACAGCGAGCCCTTGCTGTAACAACGAGGGAACACAGCTGAGCCTTAAGATATTCTTGGGATTCAGATAATCCTTTAAGGGCATACCTGGGGTCACTGGAACAGTTAAAAGTGCCGGTACGTATCCCGAATCTCGATACTTTCTTCACCATTTTCTCCCAGTGGACTTTACCCACCAGTGGGCTTCTGTCGTTTGCTATGACCTGTTGCCAAAAGGAAATATTAGTTTAGTGTCACAGTCGGTTTGCTTCCTGAAATGAAGAGCAAATTCAATGAAAACAGAGAGCTAGTCACGCTTGATACTGCTTTCCCCTTCTCCTAGGATATAGAATAGATGTGTACAGCTGGGAATCACCCTAAATGTCTTTGGTCAGTAAAGCTCTAAGATAGAAATGCAGTTTCCACAAAAAGACAGAAGTGCATCATCACATTAAGTACCTACAAGGAGTGGTGGTTACTAAAAACCTTGTGAAAATGACAGAACTATCATTAACCAGTTCGTAGTAGTAGGGGAGAAAGGAAGAGGGTGCAGCAGGTTCCTCTTCTTTGCAACAAAAAAGACTATCATTTTATTATAATTCTCCATCAAAAGTTGCAACATACCAAAGAAATGTTGTCTCCAGAGCAAGTAAAATGAGTTGGATAATGCATGTACCTGGTACCATATTTAACTGCCAACAGCCACTCCTGAGGGGTGGAAACCAGTGATTAAACTCCCAGACAATGCCTAAAAACCTTGACTCCTTCCAGCTTTGCCAGTGACTCACTCTGTAACTTTCTGTGACTGTTCCACCAACTCCAGTGCCCCACCTGGCCATTTCATGACGATAATTCACCGTGATATATCCCAAGGTTTAATTTGTCCTAACCCAGCGTATTAAAATCGTACTTCAGGTTACCTCGCCGTGAGCTTCTGCTGACACAGATGACAAAGAAGCAGCGCTCATCCTCCGACCTACAACTGCACAGGGAAGGGAAAAAAAACATCCCACAAGGAAAAGAAAACCCTGCCTGTGCCTGCCGTTGGCAGGTAATTTTGAATGACATGACTGATCACGCACTGTTCCATCAGCCGTCGAGTTGTCTATTTTAGAAGTGCCTCACATGCCTCTGCAGGCTTAATGGCAGCCACTTAAAATATATTTTTGAAATTAAATTTTGAGAGTTCCATTTGTTAGATATTTGTTTACCCGCCATTAAACTCATCCCAGTCATCTTCTGACTTAATAACCTTAAATGTCAGCTTGCCCCAGGAAGTTGGTGTGTCACCATGATTAACAGTTCTCTATGTACAGACCTGGAAAGCGTGCCTGGCCTTTGAGACTCAGAAATATTATCTGCTTTGTGGTAAGTAACATCCTCTCAGAAACATAAAATAATTCACCAAGCAGAACGCTCTACAGAGGGGAACAAACTGAAGCCACGGATTACACTCCCATTCCACTGAGCCCAGGATGTTTAAATAAAACCAGAGGTGAACATCTAGGTAAGAATCCTTTGAGTTATTCTCAAAACTCACACATCACATAGAAAAGCCTTTTTGATTAGCTAAATGTAACCTTCAAGCACCAAGACAGCCAGCTGGGAAATCTGTTGTATTACTGAGGCTTCTTTACATCACCCAATGTAACTGAAGCAATTACTTTGGATATTTTAAACTTCTTCCTTTCATACACTTCAATTAAAAGAGAACAAATTCCTAAAGACACCTTAAAGCCAGGATATCCTCAGAGCCACTACTGAGAGCGTGTTAATGTCACGTACAGGAAGACAGATCCTGCTCACTGTTTCTTCTGTCTGACACCAAAACATTCACTTACGGTGTCAAGAGAAGGAGATTTACTGCAAATAAAGTCACCACTATGTTTTACTGTCATCTGGCTGTTTGTGCTGGTGGATATTTTAGCACCAGTTTAATTCCTTTCCTACAAAAAAGTCTTTCCTTTGGGAGAAAGTTATTTAATGCTGAAGGACAACGACAGAACAAGAAGTCTGTATTTTGTAACTACCCAGAGGAACCCTACTGTGGTTTTGCACAGTGAAGCTTTGTAAAATTCCTTGGGCTCATGCTTTTTTATATCATTATGGAAAAAAAAATCCAAATAAACATATCCACTGCAGCTGCTCCTCGCAGGCAACACCCACTTACAGCACTGGGAGTTCACCACGTGGAGGCAAGGGTTTGGAATTTTGGAAAGCAGTCATCACCTCTGTGGATGAGGGAGTCCAAGAAAATACTGCAGGTTAAGCAATCACAATTTAATTCAGTTTAACTTAAAAATAACCTGCAAACGCTTGTAGCAGATTTTATTTAAGAAGTGTGAGTTTTGATAAGAAATGTAGCTTAAAAACCTGTGACTGAGGAGTCCAGGAATTTGAATGTGGAAGAGGCCTGGAAGTTCTTCAAGCCCGTGGTGTTAAAGCTATGAGGATTTTATGTTTCAAATAAGGGAAAAAAAAAAAAAGAAAAAAAAAAAGGGTTGTCAAGTCCTGTACTTCTTCCTAGCAATCACTTCCAAAGAGATGTCAGAAGTAGTTTGACAATCTACAAGGACTTAGAGAAAAGGTCAAAAGGAAGAGCTATCAAAGCAAGACATGCAAGAAAAAAAAAAGAGTAAGGAGAAATGAGCAATTCAAGTTAGACTGTACAAAGACTATTACAAGCTGTACCAAAAGGTTCTTCAGTCATATGAATAGGAACAGAACTGGGGGAAAAGCAGCAGGATCACCACACAATGAAGACAGGACAGAAATGTAAGATAATTTTCTTTTTGAAGTTAAATTATTGCTGTGACTCAGCTTTCCATGAAGAGGAGAGGGCTGGCCACGGAGCAGTTAGCAAATTCATGGGAAGAGACAATCACCTGAAGATGGAAACGAAACTCATTAAATAACACACTTACACCAGAGCAAGCAGGAAACCTCCAGGGTTTTTTTACCATCCCAGGACTGTAACACAAGCACACAAAATCACGGGAGAACCTGTGAAGATTTCTTATAACCCCCTGTCAGGCTAATTCACATTTTGACAGCAGAATAACAAGTTAGTAGCTATATCTAAGAACAAATGGAAAAAAAAAAAAATTCCCAGCAGTTTGATCTCAGTAGGATGAAAACTACAGAACAAATTTTAAAGTTGCAGAGATGATTGCATTTTCCACCCCATTCCAGCATGCAGTTGCTGAAGATGTATCATCCCTGACTGAGAGCTAAACATCCCTCCTTTTCTGGAGAAAAAGAACTGAGTTTCAAGAGTAAGAAAATGCAGTACCCTGTTTGTAATTTGGTAGAGTATCATGAATTATGCCACACGGAAAATTTACATGAGAACTAGAGATAAGCTTTTATAGTGAGTTAAAAAAAAAAAAAGCTTTAAAGTGAGCAAGAAATTGGCTATGGTGAGAAGACATCAAAATGCCAGCAAGGTGCTAACAGGCTTCTAAACAGATTTACCTTAGAGCTCAGTTCAGCAGATATTCCTACTAATGCCCTTCCTGAGGGAACCTGAAGTCTCCCAAAGCCATTTGTACATGACATAAAACCGGGAAGGCACATCTGTGCAGGAAAGAGGATTATAACGCCAGGCCAGGGAGAGCTGCACAAATCTTGTAACGCAGAGTTGTCACACGTGAAATTGAGTTCAGTAATGAACAGGACACTCGGGGAGTTCATCAGTCAGAAACAGCAATGGGAGGAAAAGCCTGGGGCCATAAGTTGCTCCACGAGAAAACGCAAGCCATCGGTATTAACTGGCTGCAAAATAAGCGAAGCCCAGGATATTTTATACCCAACAAAACATACTGGTTGACTGAGCTCACGTACTGGGAGGAGCGGGGCTGACATCAGGAGTCAGTGAAACGAAAGGGCAGTGCCAGTTTATGCCCAATAGGAACAAAATAGCCACGAATAACACCCAAGCCAGAAGTCAGACACGCATTCCCAGGGAGAGAACGGTCGATAGGAGTATTTGGGCAACTTACAATGTAAGACAGACAGCACATATTCCACAGTCTAGCAGAAGGCTGAACTAGCTCATCGAGGTCCCTTCCAATCATGCACTCTATTTATTGCTACAGAAATAAAGCCCGAGCTCAGGGGAGCAGGCTAGCACAGCCGGGAAACAAACGCCACATCTGGAGGAGCACAAACACAAACCCTTCCAGCTCTTCTTATTATTAGCTATGTTCACAATCTGTAACGTATCACATGTCAGAGTGACAGGTGAGACAATCAGGGTAACTCAATTAATCCATTAATCATCGTAATGGGCTCAGAGAATCCAACAGGATCACAGCAACCCTGCCATTTTAACAACTTCACGTCACGTCACAGATCTGCTCCTGAAACTACACCTAAAAAAGGCCAGACTGACTGCAGGGTCTGAACTCCCATCTCGGTATTTGAATTACTCACTTCTTCAGCAGGAGAAGATGCTGGAGAGAAGGACAGGCTCTCACTGAGCATCCACCCACAAACTTCCTCTGAAGTCTCAAACACCAGTTCCTCCATACTCCATCTGTGAATTTGGGAGGACCACACCATATCCCAAGAGGTCAGGAGATTCTCAGCCAATGACTATGAAATTCTGCAGGCTAAGTTATTCCACTAAGGCACGCAGAGTAAAAATGGAAAGGTGGGGCTTTGGAAATCTTCTTTGTTTCTACATGTTCTGATTGAGATTTCTTGTTTAGCTTCCATAAATCCCAAAGAAGGTGGATTTGGCTAGGGACACACAATACTGCAATTCCTGAAATCCTTATGATTTCAACAGAATAGGGAGCTTTTGCATTGGAAGAGTTCTCCTGACATTGAATTACACAGAATTATCCCCAAAGAGAATAATTAAGTAATTAATAGAATTGTTTTGATCTATATGTTAAAGCAGTCATAGTTATGGCATTAAAGAAGGGAACAGACTTGAAGAGCAAATACCCCAGGGACAGAAAGACACAAACACTTGGAAAAAATAGGACAAAGTCAGCAAGGCACTTTGCCTCTTTTGCCTAATCTAAAACCAAAGTGTATTGTGTAGGTGCATCAGTATTGCAGTAGCTACTTCAGAACCACCATCAATCCAGCTGCTCCTTAATTTGCAGTTCTCAGCAAGCATTTTTAAAGATTATTTTATGAAACATGCATTGTTAAAATAAAAGTAAAAATAGGACTGGAATTGGCTCAAGGAAACACAGCTTCTGCTAAGAGTTTGCTATAACAATGCAAAATGCAAAGACAGACTCCTCTTCAGGTACCCCTGAAGTACTTGAGCATGACATGATAGTGACCTCACTCTGCTGCTTTCTGTGCATTTAAATCAGATTTTGTTCAATCTCTTTCAGGCAGGTACGCAGAGAACTCAAAACAGGTCACGGCAACAAGATTTGGTCTCAGTAAGTTCTGAACCTCCCTCACAACTAAATATGTTAAAATATCACAAAGCGTGAGAATGAGTCAGAGATGGGCAAATGTAGAACAAGCTCTTCATGGTATTCCAGCTCTCATTATTTTAACCCATTCTAGCTGAGGTACCAGGTGTCAGGAACACCTGCTCATACACAAATTTCAATGCACAGGAACAGCCAAAACGTGGTTTTACAGCTCAGCCACAAAGGCAACAACTCCAAGTGCTCCTCAACCCTGGGCACTAGGGCACTGTGACAGGCTTTAAACTTTCAGGAAGATCAAAACCTGTGAAGTAAGAGACACCATTCCCTGCTGCACACACACACACACACACACACGTCCAGGGGGTTCTCCCAGAAGCAGTGAGTCCTCACCCAACCTCAGCACGTCACTCTCTGCATGAAGCAATACAGACATTTGAATTGGGAAAAAAAAAAACACTATGGCTTTGCCAAAGGCAAAAACTGATTTCTAACTGATTTAATGAACAGGTAAGGTTGTATGTACGTGAGAACTGTCAGTCTGGCTCAGCACTTCCCAGTTTGAGACACCCACGAACTCCCCGTGCCCGCGGAGGGTAAAGGAGCAGAGAAAGCCCAGTATTACTGCACAGAGTCCATGCACACACTGGAAGATTTTTAGGGCTCCACATTCAAAAACTCTAGTCTATTACTTACTTAATTAATTCTTACGTGCTTTTCACAGAGCCCTTTCCAATCAACAGCCATGTTGCAAACTGCGCTCCCGAAGATAAAAGAGAAGTAAAAATTCTTGGAAAATTCTCATCCAGAATACAATTAATTATAAATGGACTGGTGAGTTATTTACTAAAAGCTTGGAAAAAACCTCACTCATTCCAGAGAATGTCAATGAGTTTCTACATGACTGTCTGCACTTTTATTAACTCTGGGACATCTCATTCTCTGTTTATTATCTGTCACTGTGCTGATGGAACTGAATTTCTGCATAGTCGCTTTTTCCTAAGAACTCACAACTGGTTCAGAATCCACCCATAGGGACTGAAGATACCTGGAGATCTTTTGCTTTTCTGAGAAAGAGATTTTGAGAAATCAGATCAAAATAGGCAAAGACAAAGGATGACATCCATCACAGCACACAAAAATCAACCACCTCGAAATTGCGTGGAGTTTCTCAAGGGAGGTGGGGTGATCCGTGCACCTGATCTGAACAGCTCAGTTAAGCTGTCAGTTAAGTCAGAGGCTGAGAATAAATGAGCTTCAGTAACGAATTAACACCGATACACAGGCAACATGAGAACTATTACATTCCAGCTGATGGTGTTCTGTACCCTTGGCTGGGTGTGAAGCCTCTCCAGAAGGAAACTAAAAGTTAAAATCAGATATCCTGCGGTAAATGATCCTGAAGGGCTATTGGAAAAGACACAAATATTGAATGATGTATTTTTAAACGAATGGAGTGTTTCTACTTCACTTCCTCTCAGCGAGAACAGCTGATCACCTGGCAAAATCCAAAAGGCAAATATAAAAATTGCTCATCCTACACGCAAGCAAAAGAAGGAACGAACAGACCACCACCACCAAAGCGCTGTAGGCACTGTGACTACACCACTTGAATGAGGAGCTGAGATGCAGAACAGCCTGCAGCATTTTATATCCATAATAATGGTCTTTGCACTTCTACCAGACACAATCAAAATGTTTGTCCCCGTAACTCAACGCCAGGAAGAAAGTTCCCTTTTTACTTCTCTCTACCCCTGTGTTACAGTAGGGACTTATAAAATAAAAATGTATACATTAACTTAGATTTGAACTTCATTTCAAAGAGGATTTTTATTTGTAGATCACTTACTGTAGGTTTTTAAAAAGTCACAATGACTACCATACTGTTGGGTGTGACAGGTTGGGTGGACAGAGACTAACGAGAGAGCACGAGCCATACCCGAGTCTGGAAAAGCAAGAACACTCCGTGTTACTCCTCTACCAGCAAGAGCAGCAGCTCCACAAACTACCACTCACCCTCCCTGCCTGCCAGAGCAGTGCACAACAGCAGCTGGCAAGCAAGGAGAACGGCATGAAGGGAAAGGTGATGAGATCATGAGCTAATAGGAGAAAGAACACGCTTTACGGAAGCGCCACACAGGAGCTGTGAACAGCTACACTGGTAAACAAATTACCACTGAAAACAGGGATGCTTTGCATGTGGGTTTTCAGGAAATAAAGGAACAAAGACACAAACACTGATTCCTTGTGTACTGACTTCGACTTTCTTCAAGGAATTCATCTTGCTGACTCTAAATGATAAATTCACATCTCAATTTGTGGCAAACACATCGAGAAGCAATAATTGTTTCCTCTTTTTCCCTCGATTCTCTGCAGACAGTGACGGCTATCACACACTGCCAGCCTGTGCCACACCAGGAATTTCATTTACAAAATAAAAATCCCTCTTCAGAGTCCCAATCCTCCCATCCAGAGTCATGAAGTGCTCAAAACCAACTCCACTGACAGCCACTGTGCCAGCTGAGCCAGAACTGCTCCTCTCCCTCTGCTCCTTTCCAGCAGCCCCCCACGGGCCACAGATCCTAAAAAGGATCTGGAGATCCTTTCTGCTTCCCAGCCAGCAGCAACAAAGCAAGGGAATCTCTGACCTTGCCTGTGGTCACCAAACCCATCCACGAGACATCCCCACTCTCCACTGTTCCCTGCCTAAATCATCGAGCTGGTTAATTAGCTGTGAAGTTTCCACAGGATGCCTAACGGTGAAGGAGGATGGGCAAGGGTTAGGACAGGGAAGTGATGGTAAAAACTGGCTCTGCAGGGATAAGGCCTAAGGAAAAAAGCAAGGAAAAAAAAACCTGTGGAAGGACACGAAGAACCCAGCACAGGAGTTACCCAGGCAGGAGTTACGGAGGGGAACGGAGCAAGTGAAAACTCAGAAGCGACGAAAACTCGAAAAGCAAGAATGAAAAATAGGAATTTGACACGTCTTGTGGTTTTATTGTAGAGAAACAGACAAATAGTGTTCAGTAAATTATCCAGTAAATTCCACCTAATTTTTTTTTCCACAGCTATTGTGACCAACTGAATAGCTGTGCAAATATTCCCAGAATGATGACAACATTCATCACACTAGAGATATCAAAGCCCAGCCCATCTGACCTGCTATTAGGAAGCCAGTGGAAAATACATTACAAGTAAAATTCTGCAAGCAGCAGACAACAGAGAACTACCCCATTTTACCCTTTTGAGCTGCATGGGGAGAAGGGAAGGCTTTTCATAGCATATTCATGCTTGTACTTAGCAGCTAGCTTGGAGACATGTAAACTTCCTGTCAGCACTCCCCCTCTGCTTCAAGAATGCCCTCCTGCATGATTTAAATCTCAAGCTTGGATTCAATTAACTGCAAATACATCTTTTCCAAAACACAACTGCCATTTCTAGGCTGAAGGTAATCTGTCCTCTCACTGTCTGTTCTGGGGTGAGATCTGATGTGGTGACAGTGCAGGTCTAATAAACGGATTATCAAGATTTAATGACTTCCTGTTATATAGAAAACATGAAGCAAGACCAGAAAAACCAGGTGGGAGCTATCAACTGAACAATTAATTGCCTGGTAGGGAATTCTGATTGCCTGATGAGGCTGTTAGAAGGGAACTTATGCCTTAAAAAAAACCACCTCTTACTAACAGAGAAGTTGATGCAGAAAATAATTCTACATTTTGGTCTGGTTTACTTATGTTCTCAGGAGTGATGATGAATTGTTTCAGAATCCTATTTGAAAAAGTCTTTCTTCCTTTTACTAAACGATCTCTAATCCTCATGCAGCCCTGGGGGAGCGCTCTCCAAAATTGGTGGGCCCCACCAGGTCTGGCAGAAGGTTGTGTTGTAGAAGAGAGCCTGCTAAGCCCGGGAAGTAGCACACCGAGCTCTTGCCCTCGTGAAAAGCCAGCAGAGATTTCACAAGTGCTCTAAGCCCCTTAGATAAACAGAAACTTCACCTGGTTGGGTCTGAGCATGTAATGCAGCCAAAAGGAAGAGCAACACCAGAAGCACCTCTCCTGTGCCAGCTGGGAGCATCTGTGCTAATGCACCTACTTCACATCACACAGGCTCTCACAATTCCAGGGCCAAGGACTTGCTACTCTTGTGTACTTAAGTGTGTGCTGCTTTGCTTGTTTTCTGGTTATAAAGTGCCTGCTTTTCAAAAAGTAATCCACAGAATAACAGGTTTTATTTTTCTTCCTGATCGTATAGGAACTCTGGCACTTCCAGCCTCTCTTGGTTTTTTTTTTTTCCCACTGATTTTATCCTCTATCCCTTATTTCCCAGATGTAATTTATCACCAGATCTCTCTGTTACACATTTTTACAGCTACCCTCATAAACTCCTCCTTCGAAACGCATTTGGGGTGTGATAAACATATAAAAAGAAACGATCAAATTTCTATACCTGTACCAGCCAGATCCCATCTTTTGTGTCTTCTACAAGCTCATAGAAGTGCATTTCACCACTAAAGTTTGTGCTGGAAACCGATTCAGAGGCCTCTTCCTCCTTGAGAGCTGAATAAAGCTCTCCTTCCATGAGGTCTCCTGAAAAAAGAGACAATTGGGGAAATTCAGTTAAAATGGCACTGGAGAAAGATCACTTGCTAAATTCTAGTAACAGTTTAACTAACTGTATTTGCATGGTTGCTCAGAGAGCCTTTTCAGTGCAAAGGTAGCTAAACTTTAAAGTTATTATAATTCCATCTCCAGTGACACGACTGCGAACGATCTGACTTCATCTGTCAGATGCTCTGCTTCTGATTACACGGAGGTAGCACACGTGCAACTGAGCACACAGAGGAATAAAATAACATCTTCTGAGCCTCATTCTCTGTGAATAACAGCGTTCAGTGGCTGAGACAATTCAGGTTGATGTACCTCTGCTTTCGTTTCACTGGATAGCAGTTTCGCAGCAAGATACACTGATGGATCAGACTTCCAAAATTCTAATCAATAATTTTTTACCAAAACCCAGTGTTGATTGTCCCACTGCAAGTAAGAATCTCATGCAGAATAATTTAGCTCTTGGCTTCTGTTTGCACAGTTGGGAAAAGTTCCCATGATCTCCAATTGCAGCGACCTAAAGAGCTCACAGTAAAATCATCTGATAATGTTTCCTTTGTAATCTCATTTCCTTCTCATGTCTCATTTGACAATCATTACAAACGCTGTTAATGACAACCAGCATTCTAGTAACTAATCTATTAAGCTTTAAGAAATGAAGTCTTGTCCAAAAATGCTGTTTCTTTCGAAACATAAAAATAAGTGTAACAGCTGAAACCCTTGAGGGGCTTCCAAAAGAGGAAAGAAAAAAAAAAAACTACCAAAAAAACCAAACCACCAACCACGGAAAAATGCTGCAAAGCCTGTTGGTATGATAAGTGTTTCCATGACATTTGAAGAAGTTGGTTAATACAGTTTGTTTGGAGTTAAACACTTCCCTGCAGCATATGCAACCCAAACATCATGACATCATGAAAGTACCTGACAGCCAAGGAGCGGAAGGGATTGGAAACAAAAGTGAAAGCACCTACCCCTTTTTTTTTTTTACTTTTGCTTTTTACTGTTGCAGCAGCAAAGCCAACAAACAACACAGAAACATAAATAAACAATGAAGAATACCAGCAAATTGGATTTAAATGCCCAGGATTAATATCAATTATTTAAACTAGCATTTTTAAAGTTAAATGGTACTCACTGCATCCACGCAAATCCTTCTCCCTTTCTGTCCAGACATTAAGAGACCCTCACTGCCCATCCTGATTGCTGGGTTTTCTCTCTCTCCTGGATCAGCAGCCCTTCGATCATGGATTTAAAAGCAGCTACTCACATTTTCCTGCTTGGCTGGCACTACAGCTATTACATCAGCCCCATCTCCCAGTCCTCGGGGCCAGCTCCCCCCTGCTCCAGGCAGCACCCTTACTTTCAGGACACTTCTGCCATTCCTTGCATCTCCACTGCTCTTCACCCTCCGCTGTTCATCACCCCTCCCAGAAGTCCACCTCCTTCACCTGGTTTTCCCTACTTCCCCAAACGCCTCCCTGCCTTTTTTTTTTCCTCTTCTTTTTTTTTTTTTTCCCCAGGCTATTTTTTGTATGTAAGATCTAGTTCTGCTTCCCTAGCACAAAAACACCTCATCCCTGGGTACCCATCCCTTCTGCTCCTCATCTATGAAAGCACCGCTTTCCTCGGGGCCCATCTTGACAGCCGTACCTGTAATGACCCCAGGAATCGGGCAGGAATACAGGGAAAGCAGCTGGCCCCAGCGGTAAACAGTGACCCGCTGCAGCTATTTCGGTTCTTTCCTCCTCTGTTTCTCACAGCAGGCGACATTCGCTCCCATCTGTGCCACCCTCGGTGACCCGACCGCCCGCAGCGGAACCCGAAGGGGAGGGAAGGGAAGGGAAGGCAAGGGAAGGGCCAGTGTTGGTGCCCCGTCCAGCGCAGGCCTTTCCCTCCACTCAGCCCGCCAGGGCTCACAACGCCGCCGGGGTCTGACCGTCCACCCCCCCCGAGCTCCCCGGCCTCCCTCCACCGATGCCCGTGCTGGGGGGTCCAGCCCGCTCCCCGCGGCCGCCCTGCCAAGGGAAGCAGCGCCCGGGTCTCCATCCCAAGGGCGCCCCGAGCCCCGCGGGGGTGGCCCGGGACCGACCTCCGTCCGTCCCGCCGGGTCACGGCGGAGCCCCGCGTACCTGACTTCTCCACCAGCTCCCGCACATCCTTCTTCTCGGGCAGCCCCGAGTGCCCCAGCCCGCGGCACTCCAGGATGGTCCGCAGCTTCCTGAAGCTCAGCGCCACCGGGTCCACCAGCTGCGTGGCGAGGAAGCCGCTCTCGTACCACGCCACGGCCTCGAACACCCGGGCGAGCACGAAGAGCGCCAGGAAGTAGAGCAGCAAACAGCACAGCTTCACCCACATCTTCCCGGGAGCGCCGAGCCGGAGGCCGGGCCGGGCAGGGAGGGAGGGGAGCGGGGGCTGTCAGGGGAGCGGGGCCGCGGCCCCCCCGCCTCCCGCCCGCCGCTGTCGCTGTCCCCGCCCCGGCGGAGCCGCGGAGACATAACAATGACGTGAGCGGCCGACACCGCCCCCTTCCACTTCTTCCCCTTCCCCTTTTTCCCCCTTCCCCTTCTTCCTCTTCTTTCCTTTTCCCCTTCCCCTTCCCCCCCCAACCCCGTGATTCAGCACCGCGGCCCGACCCCGCATCGCCCCGCGCTCGGGGGGCGGCCGCGTCCCTGCCCCCGGCGGCAACTTTGGACTCTGCGGCTGCGCCCTCCTGCGAGGAAAATAATATGGAAACACCTCGGACATCGGGGAGGGAGGGGGCAGGATCCGACCCCGACCCACGCGGCTCATGAGAAGAAAAATATTTACAGAGCCAGAACTGGGACGATCTGTTCGGGCAGTTTTAGGACAGCTTAGTGGACACAGTTTATTTGGATTCGGGCTGCTGGGCGTAGGGATGATCCCTCCACTCCTCATTCCCGCAGGCTAGCCTTGCTCCCAGCTCTGCTCCCGGCCCTCGGCTGGCGCGAAACCAAATTCCACGGCGAGCTCCATCTGCACAGGTCGGAACTCGGACTCCGCAGCTTTGCCTTGGCGCTGGGAACTTGTGCCAAAGCCAAATGCAACCTGCGAGCACCACCCCGACTTCTGACACGGCTCTAAGTTGGGTCTGTGCTCTCATGGGAAGCGTTTTGGCCACAGTCTGGATCCCCGTTTAAGTGGATCCAGAAAGAACCATCCCAGGCTGTACAAGGAGCTGCAAAGATACAATTTAGCCTGCTACAAAAAGCATATTAAAATCAAGCTGCTGCGTTGACATGAAGGCTCTCCTCTGAAGGAAACTCAACATTGCTTTTGTATGTTTAGTTATTTTAAGAATCCATAATTTGCATGAAAATTGGCAGCTCATAGAGATGAGCACAGAAATAGCACAGCTTAATTTTAAAAATACTGACACCCTCCCCCCCCCCGAGTGTACGCGCTGTAATTCTGTACTATCAGTTTTCAGAAAGGCACGCTAATATTGATCTGGAAAAAGCATTTAAACCACTGTGCCCCTTGGAGCCTTTAAAACACATTTACAGGGTTCTCAGCGTGCTGATGTGATTTAAAAAGGAAAAGGAAAAAAACCCAACCAAACAAAAAAAAACAACAACCCAGGTTCAGGCTGTTTTGTCATGGAGCCACCACAGCCTCTTTGGGAAGAAAAATCACGACGTTGTGTTCTTCAGGAACGGGCTCATTTTTGCTCCTGAAAGGGGAGGAGTGGAGGGATTGCAGACATAGTTCCTCACAAACAGCCCTTATGGGCTGGTAAGTGCTGTGCCTCTCACCGGGAGTCGCATACAACTTTATTGTTCAGCATTTTTACGTGGAAAAGATAAAAGTGGGCTGCAAACCCTGTCTCTGCTGGTGCTGCTCGAGCAAATGCAAAGGGATTTCAGCAGCTCTGCTGGGTTTGTAGCGAGCTTCAGGTGGCAGATCCAGCTGGAGGCAAGGCCAGGTGAGGTGCTGCTCTCTCCTCCACAGCCACTGCAGCTTGGGAAGCTCTCCCTGCAAAAGCCAGGGCCCATTCCCTGATGAGCAGGTGGCAAAGCATCAATAAGATGAATCCTTCCCCCGTGGCAAAATACAAGGGAGTGGCTTTGTCCCTGCAGCTGGTGGAGCCCGGGCACAGTCAATAAAATATACACTTCGTCAGAAGGCCCCAGGCAGGCTCTGGAGCTGCTCCAGGAACACGGTTCTTTTTCAAAAGCTTTGTGAAGGCCCATCGCTTTGGTCACACATTCGAGGAGTTGCCTAACTTCTCCACCTTTTGTTTCAAGTGAGTGGCTCCAGTGTGAAGTGATTCCCACCCATGTGAAGTGATGGGTGGGAGATGCACGTTTGAAAAGGAACTTCGTATGTTTTTGTTATAAACCATTGTTTCTTTGTTTCTCAAGAGCCACACAGACCCTTCTCCACCCGATCCCTGTGTTTCTCTCCCCTGGGGATGCCCTCACTTCCCCCGGCAGGAAGGCACCAGGAAGGTACCCCCCAATTACAGCTGAACTATTTGCAGCACCGCCTGCTGGGGAGGCTGTCACCGCTGTGTCACTTCCCAGCGCTCACGGGCTGAGCTAAATCCATCGGCAACGTTTCCCAAGTAGTAACTGCTGAGGAGGCCCCTGCACAGACCGAGCCAATCATCTGCCAGAACTCAAAACCCCAGGGTCGCTTCAGCAAAGTAAAAATGATGTTTCAGGCCACTACTCGAACCCCCACAGAACAACTCCAAACAAAGCAGCTGCCGACAGAGAAGCACCCGGGTGACAGGATGGACCAGGGCAGAGCTGCAAAGGAGGAGCAAGGACTGCAGGTGATAAATTCACCAAAGGCCTGGCAGAGTAAAGCCGAACGGATCCGGTGCCTCTCCCAGGCTCTCTGGTGCTCTTTTCCCTCCCCACTTTCCCATCCCTGATGCTCTAAACTGACCCTACCAGAAAATGTGCTGTTTTCTAGATACACCTGTCATTTGGTTTCCAGTAGCAACTCAGAACGTCTTTGACGTGTCACCTGCAAACAATGTTTCAGGGAGTTTTAATTATCCGGAAAATCTAAATATTTTAATAATGACTTAAAATTCGTTTGGGCTGAACACAAAGATGACACACACTGACATTTTTTAAAGACCCCAGGGTTAACACTACTAATTAACAGCATTAAACAGTCATCAGTCAGTTCTGTGCTCACAGAACAAATGTTACAAATGTGAAGAAAATGGAGAACATAAATTCCACCTTTAAACAAAAACCCCACATGGGGATCTGCTTTTAAATAGTTTTGGCAGCAAAAGTATTTTTACTACGATTACAAGCAAACGAGCCCAAATCCTGAGAACTGGGACAGCCACCNTTTAGCCTGCTACAAAAAGCATATTAAAATCAAGCTGCTGCGTTGACATGAAGGCTCTCCTCTGAAGGAAACTCAACATTGCTTTTGTATGTTTAGTTATTTTAAGAATCCATAATTTGCATGAAAATTGGCAGCTCATAGAGATGAGCACAGAAATAGCACAGCTTAATTTTAAAAATACTGACACCCCCCCCCCCCCCGAGTGTACGCGCTGTAATTCTGTACTATCAGTTTTCAGAAAGGCACGCTAATATTGATCTGGAAAAAGCATTTAAACCACTGTGCCCCTTGGAGCCTTTAAAACACATTTACAGGGTTCTCAGCGTGCTGATGTGATTTAAAAAGGAAAAGGAAAAAACCCCAACCAAACAAAAAAAAAACAATAACCCAGGTTCAGGCCTCTTTGGGAAGAAAAATCACGACGTTGTGTTCTTCAGGAATGGGCTCATTTTTGCTCCTGAAAGGGGAGGAGTGGAGGGATTGCAGACATAGTTCCTCACAAACAGCCCTTATGGGCTGGTAAGTGCTGTGCCTCTCACCGGGAGTCGCGTACAACTTTATTGTTCAGCATTTTTACGTGGAAAAGATAAAAGTGGGCTGCAAACCCTGTCCCTGCTGGTGCTGCTCAAGCAAATGCAAAGGGATTTCAGCAGCTCTGCTGGGTTTGTAGCGAGCTTCAGGTGGCAGGTCCAGCTGGAGGCAAGGCCAGGTGAGATGCTGCTCTCTCCTCCACAGCCACTGCAGCATGGGAAGCTCTCCCTGCAAAAGCCAGGGCCCATTCCCTGATGAGCAGGTGGCAAAGCATCAATAAGATGAATCCTTCCCCCGTGGCAAAATACAAGGGAGTGGCTTTGTCCCTGCAGCTGGTGGAGCCCGGGCACAGTCAATAAAATATACACTTCGTCAGAAGGCCCCAGGCAGGCTCTGGAGCTGCTCCAGGAACACGGTTCTTTTTCAAAAGCTTTGTGAAGGCCCATCGCTTTGGTCACACGTTCGGGGAGTTGCCTGACTTCTCCACCTTTTGTTTCAAGTGAGTGGCTCCAGTGTGAAGTGATTCCCACCCATGTGAAGTGATGGGTGGGAGTTGCACGTTTGAAAAGGAACTTCGTATGTTTTTGTTATAAACCATTGTTTCTTTGTTTCTCAAGAGCCACACAGACCCTTCTCCACCCGATCCCTGTGTTTCTCTCCCCTGGGGATGCCCTCACTTCCCCCGGCAGGAAGGCACCAGGAAGGTACCCCCCAATTACAGCTGAACTATTTGCAGCACCGCCTGCTGGGGAGGCTGTCACCGCTGTGTCACTTCCCAGCGCTCACGGGCTGAGCTAAATCCATCGGAAACGTTTCCCAAGTGGTAACTGCTGAGGAGGCCCCTGCACAGACCGAGCCAATCATCTGCCAGAACTCAAAACCCCAGGGTCGCTTCAGCAAAGTAAAAATCATGTTTCAGGCCACTACTCGAACCCCCACAGAACAACCCCAAACAAAGCAGCTGCCGACAGAGAAGCACCCGGGTGACAGGATGGACCAGGGCAGAGCTGCAAAGGAGGAGCAAGGACTGCAGGTGATAAATTCACCAAAGGCCTGGCAGAGTAAAGCCGAACGGATCCGGTGCCTCTCCCAGGCTCTCTGGTGCTCTTTTCCCTCCCCACTTTCCCATCCCTGATGCTCTAAACTGACCCTACCAGAAAATGTGCTGTTTTCTAGATACACCTGTCATTTGGTTTCCAGTAGCAACTCAGAACGTCTTTGACGTGTCACCTGCAAACAATGTTTCAGGGAGTTTTAATTATCCGGAAAATCTAAATATTTTAATAATGACTTAAAATTCGTTTGGGCTGAACACAAAAATGACACACACTGATATTTTTTAAAGACCCCAGGGTTAACACTACTAATTAACAGCATTAAACAGTCATCAGTCAGTTCTGTGCTCACAGAACAAATGTTACAAATGTGAAGAAAATGGAGAACATAAATTCCACCTTTAAACAAAAACCCCACATGGGGATCTGCTTTTAAATAGTTTTGGCAGCAAAAGTATTTTTACTACGATTACAAGCAAACGAGCCCAAATCCTGAGAACTGGGACAG
>NW_020955368.1:2745-23811 GCF_003031625.1 Empidonax traillii | reverse complement strand
GACCCCAGGGTTAACACTACTAATTAACAGCATTAAACAGTCATCAGTCAGTTCTGTGCTCACAGAACAAATGTTACAAATGTGAAGAAAATGGAGAACATAAATTCCACCTTTAAACAAAAACCCCACATGGGGATCTGCTTTTAAATAGTTTTGGCAGCAAAAGTATTTTTACTACGATTACAAGCAAACGAGCCCAAATCCTGAGAACTGGGACAGCCACCTTCCCTTGTCAGGCAGCCAAACCTGCAGTCTTTTTATCTGCTGCCCCTTGATAAATGGCAAGGATTCCCTCTCCTCCCCCACCCTCTCCTAAGAGCAGTTGCTGACTGTGCAGCCTGGGAATACAGACAATAATCTACTTTCCAGATTCCATAGGGAACATTTTGAAGTCAGTAAAACCAAGGATTTAAAATCTTAATTTAATCCCTTACCATGTTAAAATATTATACTTTCTCTTTTTCTTGAGTTTATCAAGATACAGTGTAGCAAACTAACATTTAAATGACCCGAAGCCCAGTTTTCCTAAGAGCCAACTCAACCACGGAACGGTTCGGGCTGGGCGGGACCGCAACGCCCACCCAGTCCCACCCCCCGCCCTTCGGGTGAGGAGATCCCGGTGACCCGGCGGTGATTCACGGGGGAATTTGGGGAGCTTTTCAAGCCCGACCCCCCCCTGCTCAGGGTCAGCTGCGGCACCCGAGCAGGTGCTCAGAGGCTTTTTACAGTCGCAGCTGCACCTCGTGGCAGTTTGATTTGCCCAGCACAGAAATGGACACGAATCAAGGACAAACCAACTTACAGGCGCAGAACAGATTAATTAAGGCTTCAAATAAAGACACTTTCTTTTCCCCAGGCAGTTCATATTTTCTATTTTTGTAAAAGGGAAAAACGATTTGTTGCCCACCTGGAGAAGATAAATCTCTGTTTAATGTTAATAAACAAATAAATAAACAAATAAATAAATAAATAAGGAGACCTTGCTTGAGTGTGCTGAGGTGAGCAAGGAGGCCACAGGACTTCACAAATTAAACCACTGTGCTGACCTGTGAAACCAGAAGACACATGATGTGTTTAAACATAATTCGTGATAAAAACTATCCAGTTCCAACTTCCTGACCGTGAAAGGGACACTTTCCACTAGACCAGGTTGCTCAGAGCCCCATCCAACCTGGCCTTGAACACTTCCAGGGATGGGGCAGCCACAGCAAGCTGTGCTAGGACCTCACCACCCTCACAGGGAAGGATTTTTTCCTAATATTTAACCTAAACCTCTTTTCAGTTTGAAGCCATTGTTCCCTGTCCTTTGTCTATTTACATGCCCTTGTAAATAGTCTTTATCTTTGCTGTAAGTTCCCTCCAGGTGCTGGAAGGCTGAAATTTTTCCCCGGGACCTTCTCGTTTCCAGGCCGGACAATCCCAGTTCCCCCAGCCTTTCCTCACAGGAGAGGTGCTCTGTCCTTCTGATCAGCCTGGTGGCCCCTCCTCTGGAGCTGGTGTTCACCAGGTGGAATCCGAGCTCAGACATCTCGAGCACATTTTTTCCTCAAGCCGCCGCCGTTCTGATGCGCGACTTCAGCCTTTAACTCAACACGAAACTTTACCGCCCGGGAGTTTACCGACCAATTAACAACCCGACGACGGGCTAAACGCTCCGCTGCCAGCACGGCGCTTGTTTACAACCGCTGCTCCGTGTCACTCGTGCGATGTGTGAGGTGGATGCGCTCCCCGCGGCCTGGCTGGGAGCGAACCCCTTGTACCCCAGGGGTCACCCCAGCGCTGACACCGCACCCACCGCGCGGCCCTGAGCCACTCCCCCGTCCCGGGCGTGACAAACCCGGCCCCAAGAGCTGGCTGAGCCGCTCCCCGGCCGCAGGGACGGCACAGCCCGATCCCAGGAGCCGAAAGAACCGCCGAGGCCTCCCCGGGCCCGGCTCCCCCTAAGGCCTCGCCGTTTCCATGGCAACGCCGCCCTGAGGCCCCCGCGCCGGGCTGCCCGCCGCGCTGCCTGACCTACCGCCATCCCCGCTCCCCGGACTAACTCCCCGCGCGCGCCGCCCGACCGGGAAGCCCTTCCCGATCCCACCGGGAACACCGGGAACAGCGGCGGGAGCAGAGCGGGGGGCTGCCCGCCGCGCCGCCTGACTGAAAAAGAAAAATAACAAAACGCCCCTCCGGAGGCTCGGCGGAGGTTCCGGGGCGGGGTGTCCGCGGCGCTGCCTGCGCGGAGCGGCGCGAGGTCCCCGCGTGTCCTCGGCGGTGCCTGTGTGGAAGTGCGGCCGGGGCCGCCCAGGGCCGGGGCCGGCGCTGGCGGGGGGCCCGGGGGGCCCGGCCGGGGGGCGGCGGGACGGGCGGCACGACCGGCAGGAGGAGGAGGCGGAGGAGGAGGAAGATCAGCAGGGGCGGCAGCAGCAGCAGCAGCAGGAGCGCGGCCCGGCCGCGATGGACCAGTGCGTGACGGTGGAGCGGGAGCTGGAGAAGGTGCTGCAGAAGTTCTCGGGATACGGGCAGCTCTGCGAGCGCAGCCTGGAGGAGCTGATCCAGTACGCGGGAGGGCTGCGCAGGGAGATCCTGCAGACGGAGAGTACGTGGAGAGACACCCCCTCCTTCCCCCTCCCCCCCGCACCTCTCCTTCCCTCCTCTGTACCTCCTCCGGGGGGAACCCCCCAAATTTGGGGTGTTGTGGCCCCAAAACTTCGGGCTGTGTGGGGTGGGGACCCTTCCAGGGAGAGCCCCTGCCCCGAGGGATCTGCGCTGGGGGGCTGAGCCGCGACCAACCCCCGGAGATTCGGGGCTTTTCTGACATGGGAAAGTTAAAAAGTGGGAGCGGGGGAGGTTTGGGGTGGATATTGAGAAAAGGTTCTTCACCCAGAGGGTGTCTGGGTGCTGGAACAGGCTCCCCAGGGAAGTGGTTACAATACCAAGCCTGACAGAGCCCAGGAAGGATTGGAATGATACTCAGAGGCACATGCTGTGACTCTTGGGAATGGCCCTGTGCAGGGCTGAGGCTTGGGCTGGAGGAGCCTTGGGGGTCCCTTCCAACTCAGCACATTCACTGTGATTCTGTGATGGGTCTCGGCCCTCCTGGGCCTCCCCTGCTTTTTTTGCGCTGCCCAAGAGGTTTGTTTATTCCCGATCAGCAGATCTGGCATGACCCTACTCGGGGTGTTCATAACCCTTGATGTTGGGTTACAAAGGGGTTGGTCACCCCGGGCCGGCCTGACCTGTTTGGTTTGGTGTTTTGTTTTGTTTTTATTATTTTTATTTTTTCCCCTCGTATTTCTTTTCTTTTTTTTCCTCTCTCTTTTCCTACGTCCCCTAAGTTGTGTTCGTTCCTTCGCTTGGGGGCTCGGGTTTGGTGATGTTTAGGGTAAGCAGGGAGTAAACACCGGCCCTGTCCGTGTGTCAGCTCGTGTTGGGCACTCGCCGGGGCTGTAAACACGGGACACTTAAAGGTTGTGAAATCTCAGAGGTGGAGGCCGGGCCGTGTTTTGTTGATGGAGTGGGAGGGAGCTGAAGTGATTTACCCGGGACCACGCAGGAAGCCGGGGATTAAAAATAGGAACTTGCCGGCTCCTGAGCCCAAACTTGGGAGCAAACGTGCCGCTGCTCTGCTTTTTGCTTTTGTTCGGTTCGGAGGAAACGCGTTTGCTGCGGGTCTTGTGCAAACGCAGGTGCAAAGCTCAGTCAGGAGCGTGGATAATTCCAGGAACGCCAGCAGGAGTGTGCTGGAGCTGCTCCCTGTGTACACAGCAGTTTCTATGGGCAGCAACCGTGGAATTCTCATTCCGAGGCGTTTGTTTGGGATGAAAAAAAACACCACGATTGGTGTTTTTGACACTGTTTTTGAACTGCGTTTCAAGCTGCTGTTTGTGCCGTTTGGAGCAGTCTGGGCTTGGGCATTGAGGCCGGTCAATAAAATGTGTGTCTTCACAATCTGACCTGGCCTGGAGCGCTCATGGTGTGACCCTCACGCTTGTGTTGGTCTTTGCTGGGCTGTAGAGGTTTGTCTGGGAGAATCCCATTGCAGGTCCGGAGCTTCTGCTCTCTTTGTGATAAAATTAAAAGAGTCCCATGTGGGATTCCTTCAGTGTCCTTGTTGAGTTTTCCATCCAGGCTTGGATTAGCAGTTTTTGGGGCTGTCCAGTGAAGGCCCTGGACATACTTTCAGCGCTTACCAAGTGGTGATGCTGTCCCAGAGAGCACATCCCAAAGGGAACTTTCTTTTAGTAGAATGAAGCCACTATGTTATTAGTGCACACTGAGACATCTGGGGACTCCTCAATTTTGGCATCTGAGGGTGAGCTGGCTTCATAGGTAGCAAAATTATATTTTTGTGGGGGTTTTTTTGTTTGTTTGTTTTGTTGTTGTTTTTTGTTTTGTTTTTCTTTAGCATGTTATATATCACTTTCTAACAAGAACGGGTATTTGCAGCTTTTATAGGCTGTTTCCTGAGGATTTTTGAAAATTGGTAGTGTTGAAAGCAGCCGGATAGCTCAATGTGGAGCTCTGATTCAGGGGTATGGACTGCAGAAATATGCTTGAGTATGCTATTTTAAAGGAAAAAAAGGAAGAGAAATGAAAACCCTCACTGCTGAAGAAGAAGTTAATGCTGTAGGACAAGATCTGAGAGCAAAGATGCATGAAAAGACCTTAAATAGGCAGTGGATATAAAAAGGAAGTGGGTGGGGAAAAAGAAACCATTAGAAGCTGCTTTAACCTCTAAACCGTGGGGTTCCCCCATCCCCCAGTCTCTTAAAATGTCTTTTTTTCATGTTAAAGCCTGAGGACAGACCAGCCCTATCTGTGCTCAGTCCTGGGAGGGGGAAGGCAAAGTTTGTTTTTCTTCTCCCTTCCCCTCATACATCTGTCTTTCTGGGGCAGCCAAGGCAGGGCTTGCATATTCCTGGATGGTATAAATGTGTCTGGCTGAGTAAACTTGGCTTTGGGCTCTGCCTTGTGCCCAGTGTCTGCTGGCCAGTGTATTTATTTATTTTTTTAATTGTGACTGTAGGTGTTCGGCTGTGGTGTCCTGTGAACCCTGAATTACCAGGAGGGCTGGTTCCAGGCTCTCTCCTGCTCATTTATTATGAGCAGCTCGTAGTTTGGTTGAAACTGGAAGAGAGGGGTGCAGAGGGGAAACCTTTTACAGCTCTGATGACTTTTCCCGGGTAGACATTTTCATTGCTTTACAGGAGTTGGTTTCTGCTGCAGTAAATGTCAGGGGCCAGTAATTCACTCACTTGCTTGGCCTAAAAGCAGTTACCCATGTGGGTTGTTTGGGTTTTAGCTTAATGGCTCTTCTTGCAAAAAAAAAAAAAACCAAAAAAAAAACCACCAAAAGTGTATTTTAGCTTCTCTGTTCATTGCAGAGTGAGTGTTTCCATTTTGCATGTTCTGTAATCTCTTGGCTGATCACTTCGTGGTGGCAAAAGCCACGAGACAGTTAAAGATCCTTCGTGTGATTTTACACGTCTGTCATAAAAATTAAACAGCAACTGAGAAATACGGATATTCTTAAAATAATTTTAGGAGGTGAACTCTATGTAATAGCTGAGCGAATTTTTCATTTGTAATTCGGGTTGCACAGAGTCATGGAATTGACTGTTTCAATCCTTGTTACTCCTCACCCATCCACTAGAAAAAAAAATAAAATAGAGAGCCCCATTAGCCATTTGCCTGGGAGGTGATCGTTGGCTTCATGGGACTGGAGGGGGTTAAAGCTTTTTTCTTTCTTGAAAGCTGTGGCTTTGTGGGGCTGGACAGGAGCTGTTTGCTTGGTTAGAGGTGAGGTGAGATAGCTCAGTGTGCAGCAACAGAGGGCAAGGTATCTAGAAAAAGTGCCAGTGGAATCGTTATCCGTCCCCTGTGGTCGCATCTTTTTTCTGGATTTCCTTTGCTGTCTCCAGAAACTGTGCTCTTAATATGCTGCTGAAACTAAAAACATGTTAAAATAAGAAATCAAAAAGGAACAAACTTTAAGAGTAAACACGTTTTCCATTAAATCAAAAGCAGGAAGAAAGGACTGGGGTAAAGCACTGAAAAATGTATTTTTTCTGTTGTTTTTCCTCCTGACTAAATCTCCTGAGTGACGTTTGAAGCAAGGCACAGAGGGTGTAAACTGTGAAGTGCCGTGATGGGGCTTGTAAAGCTTTCCTGTTTGTTATTTTGTTCACAGAATGGGTTGTTGGACATCAGCTAAAAATGTCCCAGTTTCTAGAGAATAAATCTCACAGCAATGTCCACTGGCCCTTCATGGGCTGCTTCTTATCCATAGAGGGGAACTGGAGGGTGGCTGGCTGAACTTCCAGAGGTGTTTCCGTGAGTCAGGAAGCAGAAGTTTGATACAGCTCAAACACAGTCCAACAGACGTGGGTGGTTTGTGGGGCAGGAATTAACTGGACTCTGATTAATCCACATTTTGCTTGCACCTTGTTGTAGTTAAAGGTGATGTTCTGATGTACCTTCGGGGTCTGTCTGAAGGAGAACTCATCCTGTAGTAGCTTCAGCAGCTCTCTGTTATGCCCTGAGACATTTGTGGATTGGGTGTTCCTTTGAGGTGTTTATTCATACACCGTGACTGAGACACATGAGAACTTTACATTAATTTTTAAAACTGTTGCCCTTGTTCACTGTTACTGTGCCCCCAGCTGGATTCCCAGTTCCCCAGGTGAGTTTTCACACAGGTGAATTCCTGTCTTTTTTGCCTCCCTTTGCACTGAGATTGCTTTGCAAACACCCCCTAGATTGCATTTCTTTTTTTTGGTACCACTTTTTATATGTTGCACGTTAAGAGATTGGATGTTACCATTTGTCTGTAACAAAGTGAGTAATTTTCCTCTCTTTTGTCTAGATCAAGATGGAGACTTGTCAGGGACGATTTCACTTGTTATGACGCAGTGTTGTAAAAGAATAAAAGACACAGTCCAAAAACTGGCCTCTGATCATAAGGACATTCACAGCAGCGTATCCCGAGTCGGAAAAGCCATTGATAAGGTACTTATTTTGTGGTTTGATTGTATTATAGCATCAATTCTGTGGCATGTGCTCTGCTTTAGAAAATCTGGATTTATCCTACAGTCAGTCTTAACTAAATCTTCCCGACAGCTACAGAAGCAGAGGTGAGACAGGGGGCTGTGGAGTGCTTGCTTTTAGAACTTACTGCAGACAGAGTATTCCTTCTGGGGGCAGCTCAAATCTCTTCATTTTTGTGAGAACACTCCCTGCAGATACTACAAGACTTAGTATATTTTGTATTTTATTGGTTTAGCAGGATGGTTGTTTCAGTATCTGTCTCAGTAAGAAATACTGTGATTTATATATATAATTTTACTTAATTGTCAGTAGCAGGTAACTCAGAAGTGCCTTTTTGTTCTGGAAAGCAGGACAAGTGGCTGCCTCATCCCTGGAAGTGTTCAAGGCCAGGTTGAATTGGGCTTGGGCCAACCTGGTCTAATGGGAGGTGTCCCTGCTCATGGCAGGGGGTTGGAATGAGGTGATCTTTAAAGTTCCTTCCAACCCAAAGCACTCTGTGATTCTGTAGGATCAGAGAATTTTTGAAGAAAGACGTTTTGTACATATTTCAGGGGTGTTGTTGGTTTTGGGGCTTAATTTTATAAGACAGTCTAAATGTGAGTAGAGTAGATTGAACATCTTGTAGTCTATTGTGCCATAACAAATAGGGCAGCTTATCTTTGGAGCTTTGCATATGAGGTGTTCTGAGATGAATTCCAGGTTCAAGAATAACTGGGAATCTGAATATTTTTGTAGGTAAATATTAACAATTTTTTGAATTGATACTACAGTGGTACTATATATATACTTTCAGGCCATGCTTTTCTCCATCTGTGTTCTCTTCTCTATTCAGGGAGTCTTGTGCTTGGGTTTTTTCGACATTCTTGTGATAGTTTCACATCAGAACATGCCTCTGTTGACAGGGTCTAAATGTGTGGTTTGAGGTGCACCTTATAATCTTATTAAGAAAGAGGCCTGTCAATGAGTCTTTTCACCTGAACAAAGACATTTGCAGCATTACCCCATCCCGATTTATCCTTTGGGAATCTCATTTAAGCTTTGTTAGTAATGATAATCTGTTAAAGCACAATCTAACAGTAGTGTGGTGAAGGAGCAAAGTACTTAATGCTGCATTATTGGGCAGAATGTCCTTGAAAATGTTGTATTTTTCGCTTTTATGTGTGGCTGACCATCATGGAGAGCTCAAACTTTGTAGTAATAACTTTAATCCACACGTCACTTATCCAAAGCTTAAGGATGCATCTGTCTCAAATCCTTGCTGCTGCACCTAAACCAATTAACTAGAGTAAAATTCCATCCTCATTACCGGCTTGAAGCCTGAAATAAATCTATGTAATCTTGTCCTAAGTTTTAAACTTTCCTATTCTGCTTTAGCAAGTGGACTTTGTGCAAATACGCTTTTGGGTTTGGCCAAACCTTCTTCATTTAAATCCTCTGAGGTAGAACAGCCCCAGGTCACATGTAGAGGGTGTGAATGTCCAGTGGAAATTGGGGATAGTATTTCTTACAAGCCAGAAGAAAACAATACTTGCAAGCTTAAAGCATTTTAGGCTTGAGTCTGATCTCCAAATTGCTGTTTTAGTTTTCATGGGAATGGAGTTTTTCCAGTATTATTTCTGTCCCTCTGTTCTAAGTTTATCTACTATTTTTATTTGAAAAGGGATAGATGTAAATAAAAATCAATTTTTAAGTTTCCAGTGTGTGGTTTTGTGAAACAGTAGCAAGGATCTGGATAATCCTTTCCTGCTCTGAGCCTGTTGAGTGTCAGGAGGGCTGTTTAAAAAACGAGCTCAACTTGCTGCGTTCAGTGCGCTCCTTCCTCTGGATTTTCAGTCTCAGTGTCTGTGGTGGTTGGATTTAAAGACTGGAAGCAGTGGGAACTGCATGGGGTTCCAGTTTGCTTGTAACGAAGGGTGAAGTTTTATGAAGCTCAGAGCACAAGTTAGGATTGTCCCCTTAAAATACAGACTTGGTTGAGCTTTTCTTTTTACAGCAAGCAGCTTGAATTTTGTTGGTCTTCCCCAACTGCTAGTCAGGGAAGTACTTTAAAATGTGCCTTGGCCTGTTTGTCAGATGAATACGTGAAATGTTTAAATCCAGGTGGAATTCAGCCTTTCCCTGAACAGTGACATTTGAAGGAAATCTTCCATATGTAGTTAATGAAATTTCCCTGTGCTGCTGGAAAATATGTTTGAAACCTGCCAGCAAAGTCTTCGTTGGCTCCCATAACCTACTGGAAACGCCCTCCCCCATCCCTTCACCATAATATGCTCAAGCTTAAACCAATAGAAGTAATTAAGTGTAATTGATGTAGTGAATTGATTCTCAGCACGTTTCTGGACAAAATACTGCTGCTCCCAAAATAAAACACTCATTAGAATGTAAAGAAGCACAGCCCTCGCCTTGATTCACGAGGTTTGACTTTTGTTTCGAACTTTATAGACAGATTAACGTCTCCACAGCACTGCTTGTGGTCTCCCTGGCTGTGCGTGCTCAGGCACAACAGATAAATGTAACTCATTATTTTGTTGCCTGGTTTGAGATTGGGAAACGTGGTAATGCTGGTGCCAGTTTAATGTGACACAGCCAAATGACAGCTGTTACTGAATGTGGAATCAACAAACTTCCTCCTTAGCAAGCCCAGCTTGTGAAAGAACTTGCTGTATTGTCTGCTCGTGGCAATTTCGCCTTAAATTTCTTTTTTTTCCCCCTGTTTTGAGGCAGGATTGTACCTACGTGTAAAGTTTAGTGTGGTCAGGTTTTAAGCTTAACCTTTTTTCGTAGTAGTTCTACGTGGATCACACGCTTCTGATTCATGAAAGGTTCCTCTCTCTTCCGGAGAGCATTTTCTCCTTTGAAAGGAATTGTTTGCATCCAGTTTTTTTCTGTATTGTACGAGCATTTGCTCTGCTTCCAGAACTCGTCCATGTCACTGCTGTTCAGCAAGTTATCAGGCACCTCCCTCATCAGCGTCCCTGTAAATCATTCTGGAATGATTTGAATTCATCTCAGAGCTTTTTTGATGGGCTGGTCAATGTTTTCCCTCTAGCAGCAATCTGTCTGAGTAGCGGTTAAATGCCTTCATTTAGGAATAAGTGGAGTAAATGGCAGCTCCCTTCGTTTTTCCTCTCAGAGTTTGAAACCTGTTAAAAGGCCAACATTTTAATTAATGCTTTGGGAAGGCAAACTTTTACCTAAGTTAATGTTTGTTTCATGTAAAAACTTGTGTATGAGCAAACTAAAAACCTTTACTGAACTTAGTATAACTGTGAAGAATGGGGCTAAATAAATACAGAGTCTTGGCAAGTTGTGCTTTATCTTATGTGCAAACAGACTGAACAGAGAGGGTAAACAAATATTTGATTCGTATTTTGGGTCAGAATTCCGAAGGGAAGAATGGACAAAATAATCTCAGCTGAGGAATGAAACTGTCCTTAATCATCATCCTTCTTCATGTTGTGATGTTAGGAATAACATAGAGGGTTGGATGTTGGTTAAAATGGTCCATCTTGTGTTTGTGTGCATCTTGAGGTCCTCACATTCTAGCAGTTATTAGTAGTGTGTTGTTTCACTGGTGTTTGATTGGTGAATTTGGCACGTAATATTTCTAAATTTTGGCCCTGGACTTACTAGTTGGGCTCTTAAAAACAAGGTTTGTTTCTCAGGAGTATTCGCTGACACTTAGGTTGTTTTGCGCTTTTCAGGTTTTAAGCTTTCCGGAGTTTTTAACTTGTGGAATTTATTTTAACTTTTGAAATCTTATTAAACCCCACGTGCTGTCAGTTAGCATACTGTTAGCATTTAGAAAACAAAACTGAGGGGTGTGCAGTCACCAGCAGCTCATCCATGCGTGGCAGTTATGAAATACATAAGCCAAAGGCAAGTGGTAATTTGTTCTGACATGTGACAGTCACTCACTGTAATATGTGCAGTCAGTTCCTGAAGCTCCTCAGGGCCCAGAGGAGGCAGAGCTGTGGAATCCCACACTCACCTCAGGAACCGTTTAAAACAAAACAAAAAAGTTATTGGAATGAGAACCTGATCAAGACAGGGTTGATCAGAGAGTGACTGAGGGGAAGTGAAAAAGCTTGAGGTCCTCAGGTTGTGCGATGTGACTTGAATCTGCAGCACGTCCAGGTTGACACGACTCGTTACCACCTTCTGTGGGAATTAAAACTCTTAACTTAGGATGGGGTTCACAACAAGATTTGTTGTTTCAAAAGAAAATGAGTATTTTGTGAGGGCACGGAGCTCCACTGCCCCTGTCCCCAGGCAGCGAGGAGGATGTGACAATGTCTGAGGCATGGGTTCAGCTTGAATGTTTGGTAACTGCCCAGAAGAATGAGGTTTCTGCTTACAGGGTTATACAGCTTAAAGTCAATTACTTTTAGATTACTGCTGATCTCCACCCTGGAATCTAAGTACCAAAGGCATGCCTGTGTATTCTGAATACTGCCCCTGATATTGCTTTAGTGCGTTGTTGATGGATTTGTTACCTACTGGTGGTGTTTAGACACTGATAATAGGAATCAGCAATGGTGGTGAGCCTTTAGGGATTCAAATAGTTGGCACAAATAAGCAAAGTATTATTAAATCTTTAAGATGCTTAAGTTTTTCAGGATACAGCTTAAAGATGAGCAGCATGGCAAGGAGCTTACAGGGTAAGATACCCCAGTGAAAATGTTGTTAAATGTGAGATTTGAATCAGTGGGGATAATTTAAATGCTCATTTTGCTCCACCATCTCGGAGAGATGGAAGAGACAATTTACTGCACTTAAGGTTTTTGCTGAAAGTTTGCTGAGAGACCTGAAGGGAGGGGCGGCTTTGTAGCCGTGGCTGAGAAGGCTGCCCCTTTCTCAGGATGCAACACAGAGCAACATCAAAGGAGCTGTGAAGGTGCTGATGAAGGAAATAATTAAGTGGTGAGTAAAAGGAGGGTGCTGTGTGAGGCTGAGCTGTGCACAGGAAGGCAGCTGGTGCCAGCTGTGTGTTATCTGCCGTGACAGAACCCTGTGTTTGTGCGAGATCGGCACTCCCCTGATGCCCAGGGCTGTGGATCCTCACGGAGCTGCAGCTGAAGCGCTGCTGTTTGCACTGAACTCCTGATTTCTGAAGTTCCTCCTTGGGAGAGAGCCCTGGAGAGAGAGCCACGGTGATCACATCAGGCAGCAAGCAAGGCGCTGGCTTTGAGACTTCTTATTTTGCAGGAGCTTTATTTTAGGCAATGGAGGAGGATTTTTATTCAAATGAACCTGCCTGCCCTCATCACAGAACATGTTAGCAGTTAAAATCCTGGTTTATATCTTGGATTGGAACAAATGTTGCTCTCCTGCTGCCAAGAGGCACAGTGCCAAGCAGTGCCAAGTGTTACCAGAGAGTCACTGTGACAATATCTTTAGTTATTCCTGGAATATGTCCATAGGCCACTGGCCTAAAAATACACAGCAGCAGGATCATCTGGGTTAGAGCTGTAAAAGATCTCTTGGACTTTCAAAGCTCATTCTCTTGCTGGGATGTTGAGGTCTTCAGAGATTTGAATTTCACTGTTGTTTGGGGGTGAAAAAGTGACTTTTTCCTTTCTCAGCGTTGTCTACCCCCCTCCCCCTGTTACATAAAATAATCTTGAGTTAAAACTTTTGACTCCAGTTTGGAGTGCTGCAGTGACAGTGGTGCATTGATAACACTGTCTTGATACTGGTGTGCACTTTTCTGTTCTCTGTTTTCTGGACATTTTCAGTTTTCACATACGGAAAAAGGTTTTTCTGCAGATACTTCCTTCAGAAACACGTCATGGGCTGGAAACCGCTTTGCTAGTTATCTGAATTTCTAACTTTCTAGCTAGACTTGTAATTTGCCAGTTCCTTACAGTGAATAATATTCAGACTTGAAATGAGCAAGCCGAAGGATTTGTTCTTCCATACACAGGAGATTCTGAAGCAGCTGACAGATGCATTTCACTTTGGAGGTAATTGAGGCCAACTGAGTAATAGGCACAAGGCATCAGGGTGGAGACACAGGTGTCCTGCATAATTAAGGAAAAATGATGTGGGGTGATTTGTTCCAGCCCATTAACTGATAATTTGGTGCGTTTCAGAACTTTGACTCGGACATCAGCAGCGTGGGGATAGATGGGTGCTGGCAGGCTGACAGCCAGAGGATCCTCAACGAGGTGATGGTGGAGCACTTCTTCCGGCAGGGAATGCTGGATGTAGCTGAGGAGCTTTGTCAGGTAAGGATGAGTGTGGGTGTTGAAGGTTATGAGCTGCGGAAAAGATGCTCTGTGTTACCTTCCTTATTTGAATGTTCCAGGTCAATATTTAAGCTGTCAGAGAACCAACAAATCAATCTCATTGTGTTTTTCATGCTTTCATTAAAAACTACCTTTTTTTTTTTTTTTTTTTCCAGGAATCTGGTCTATCAATAGATCAAAGTCAAAAAGAACCGTTTGTGGAGTTAAATCGAATATTGGAAGCATTAAAAGTTAGAGTTTTGAGACCTGCACTAGAGTGAGTCTACTCATTTTTTTTCCTCCTCCCCCCCTTCCCCCCCTTTTTTTTTTTAACAAAAGGGACACCTGTTAGTGGGATTTCTTCTGAACAAAACAATTCAGTTAATGTAAGACAGTGGATAGTGATGACTGCTCAGACCAAAACCAAGTCTGGGAATTGCGGTTGTCTGAGATCTGTCAATCAGCCTTAGACCAGGATATTTCCTTGACCTCAGTAGACTTTACAACCCTTACACATGGTGCTAAAAGCAACAGTGAGGAGGGAAAGGTGATGAAATGTCTCAAGGGCTGCAGTTTTATGATTTACAGTAGTGTAAAACTGCACGCCATTTCAGAATGGCTTTTAACTTAAAAATAAGAAAGCCCCCAAAAAAACTCTCAGCCTAATTTTTTTAAGTTTTCATAAGCCTGGGCTGGTCTCAGAAATAAGAAAAAAAAAAACAGCCACAAAACACAAAAACCCAAACCAACCAACCAAAACAACTAAACCAACTCTGAAGCGACCTTTTAAAAACAGAAACCGTGAAACAAAAGCAAATTCAAAATTTCTGTGTTTCATTCCTGAGCGTAATTCACATACTTAAGATACCTTTTTTGCATTATTCACTTAAGTACATTTTCCTATTAACGAACATTTTCTTTTCCCTTTAACCTGAACCAGCAGAGGTGTCTCAATTCAGTGCTTTATTGGCATCTAATCCAAGTGCAGGGACACTCTGATACTCAAAGTTCATCAGCTAAATCCTGTGTTATGCCTCTGGGTCATGCAAAGTTTGACCTAAATAGCTGGCCTTCAAATAGAGTTGCACAGGTGGAAAGGTGGGGTGGTTTATTGCTGTTGAATTGGCTAAACCGAAGGGAAGCAACACTGCTGTAACAACTGAAACAGGATTTACTGTCAGCCACACCATGTGTTTCTTATAGTTCAAATAGCAAACGGAGCTGTTGTGAAGGATAATCCCCCAGGAACAGTAATTTGCTGTTATATCTGTTCCCTTGAAGCCCCTAAATTCATTTTAGCTGCAGTTTGCAGTGCTTTATGCCTTATCCATTGCTTCCTAGCTGTATCTTGTAGTTTCTGCAATGAGTTAAATATTTTTCAAACGCAGGAGAAGGCATGGTTGTCTGTCCTCCAAAGGAATTCTTATTCCAGCTGAATGGGCAGACAATAGGGTGTATTGTCAGCACACTTTGTGTGCTGGTCTCCCTCCCCCACCCTGTCTTATTTCTGTGGATAATGTTTATTCTGTTTAAACTGGACAGTGCAAGAGCTGTCTGCTTCTCTTTGCTGCTGCTGGGCACAGAGGGGCCTTATTTATAGTGCTGTTTATGTAAAAACCATAGGGAGGATGATCAGCATGTGACAAAATGTCGTGGTTTAGACATAGTTTTAACTCTCTGGTGTAGAAGATAACCCATGTCTTAAATGCCCAGTTACTCCTGATGTCAGTAAAGGGATTTCCCATGTTATTTCCTAGCAGATATGAGTGGTCAGGAGGAGGGATGGAAACCAGTCCTGGATGGGATGATCTCCGTATGATAGATGGCATTGTGGCATCGTGCTCTTTGGGCTAAAACTGGCATCAGTAAATGCAGCTCCAGGGGTGCACAAAGGAGTCCCAAACTGGCCCATGGCAGGGTCAGGCTGCTGACAGTGGTATTGAAGCAGAAAGGTGTCACACAAGGATGATTCGTTACAGTTCCACGAACCAGGAAGGGGAGCACAGCAGGGTTTATCCACACAAAATCGTGGAAGGTTGGGATTAAAACAGCAACCAGTCTCTCTGGCTCTGCCAGTGCTCTGTGCTTGTGCTGGGCTTAACTCAGTGTTGGAAACAAAACAAACACAAGTGGCTCCTGGTCGCTGCCATGGGAAGGGAGTTGTCAGCTTAATCACTTTTCCAATAGACTTTCAAACCCCTGCTGAGGTGATAGAGAGAAATTAGTATTTGTGTCTCAGAAAAAAATAAGACACCAACTGTATTTTTTTTTTTTTTTTTTTAGATTTTCTTTAATACAAATTCCAACACTTAAAAATGTGACACTTCAGATTTAAATAGAATATGAGTGGCCATAACTTTTTTGTTTTCCCTTGTGGAGTGTGCAGCTTGACTTTTGTAGATGCCCAGTCTGCCCCTGTACCATAAACTGTGTAATCTCTGTACCCCTTCAGGATCCCATTGGTTTCCAGTGACTTTTCTTACTGTAATTTGGTGATGCAGAGGAGAAATACACTGGTTTTTTTTTTTCCTGAATGGATTCTGGCCCTTTGGAGGTCACGTTGGGTCTCCCATGTGAAGGTCTGGTGGGAATGACTTGCAGGTTCCCAGCTTTTGTCTGTAATTTGGGAAGAGATGCTGTCTTCACCTCTCTCTGTAAACAGGAGGGTGCACAGGTCACTCAGAAGTGAAAGCACTTAGAGTATCATTCTGAGAGGAGGTAAGAAGACAGGTGATGTGATTACTAACAATTTTGGACAGTGGTAGAGAGTGTGTGGGTTGGATATTTTAAACCCCACTTGCTGTTTTTTTTTTTTGTTGTTTTTCCCTTGGCAGTAGGAACAGCGTGTCCCAGACCAAACACCTCAGGCCTTGCTCCTGTGGTTGCTTTCTTTTGATACAAATCTGTGCTGCCACTCAAAAGAACTAAAAATGGAAAGGCTGCCTAAAAGCTAATTTGGAAAAATAGGCTGGGCCTCAGCGAGATGAAGTGCTCTGTCATGTGGGTGTGAATATTGGCAGGGAGAGGACGGAGGCTCTTTTGATGCAGCAGAGATTAATATCTCATTGATGGGACTGTGGACTAGCCTTGGTGTTTATTTATAATTTTTTGTCCTTCAGCTACTTATTAGTCTGTGGTTGTTAACTTCAGCCTCTTGTTTTTGTAGCCTGGATTGAACTTTATTGCCACTATTCCTGGTTTAAACTGGGCACATTGATCATAAAAATACAGTTTAAAAAAACCCCCAAAATTTATAAAAACACCCCAAACCTCACCCACCCCCCATGGTTAGTGAGAGTGCTCTTCCCTCCTGGTGGAGATGACAGTGCTGACAGTCTTATGAGGCTGCCCATCTGAAACTGCTTTGAAATTAGGGACAGTAGGGCTTGTTCCTGGTTCAAAGGCTCCATTTTTCACTCTTTTCCTACTGAAAGGTTCCTGGGTCTTTACAAAGCCTTGTCAGTGAGGTCAGACCACTGACACTTTCACCACAACAAGTTGAAAGTGGATACTTGCTCATTAATGCTCTACCTTCTTGCTTTGAAAGCCTTATCAATATTGCAAGGATGCTTAATTTTCTCATTTTAGTATTGATTGAAGGAAACAGAAGCCTCACATACCCTTTTTGGTTTTGTTTGAGTTTGTTGTTTTTTTTTTTTTAAGGAACAGAGACTTCCTTCACTTGCTGACAAGTGAAAAGCTTTTTTCTTAATGGGTGAAAATACAGTGAAAGTAGTAGAACTAATTAACACTAATGAGAAACAGATGTACTGTAGAACATTGAAATTTGAGGTTCTTAAGAGAGAGAGTGGATTGATTTAGGCCTGACTGAATTAAGGAAAAAAAAAAACCTGAAACAAAACTCAAAGAACCTCCCAAAAAAACCCAAGAAAGGGATGGACGAATTCTAAATAACAATGTAGAATTTTGAAAATTCCAGTTCATTTTACCCAATGTGTGTTTGAGAATTCTTTCATGGTCTTTAGGAGCCAAACATTGGTGTTGTCTTGGTGAATGAGACACAGCAAGTGAGAAATATTCTTATTGTCCAAGTCGGAAATAACACAGAAAGCAAAGTTTATCTGGGGTAAAGTATGATAATTAGGCTGACTTCCCTTCTCCCACGGTGAGATCTTGATAATGTCTGTCTTGGAGGTCCCACAGATGCAATTCCCCTCTCCAGGGTGCACATACAAACAGAGTGGCTTGGAGAACATGTTTGGTGAATGAGGACACAGGAAAACGTTCTTGAAAGGCTCGCTCAGACTTCTTCAACGTGCAGCTGAAGAACTGTCAGTAATTGTTAAAACGAAGATCAAGTGTTGTTAATTTATATACAGCAGATTCTAGCTATTTCTGCCTTTTGTTGTGCCTGATTTAGTCTTGTCCTCCAGCCAGTGAGTGCTGAATTTTGCAGGTTTTAACCTCTGCAGCAGCACCAGAAGTACCACAGTCCACGTGTTGTGTGCCCTGTGTAGCTCCTTCACTTGTAAAGGGTCCTGCCATTTTCTGTGCTCTGTAGAGACTCTCAAAAGTTCAGGGAACAGTCATAGTTCCCTTGAAATAGAGGGTAGATAATTGTGATAATTTCACAGGGTGTAGGCTGGCACTTCATTCCTCTCGTGTCACGTCCCATTGTGCCTCCTCGTTTCTTCCAGGTGGGCGGTATCCAACAGAGAAATGCTCATGGCACAGAACAGCTCGTTGGAATTTAAGCTGCACAGATTGTATTTCATTAGTTTATTGATGGGGGGAACAGCAAATCAAAGAGAAGCCCTTCAGTACGCGAAAAACTTCCAGCCCTTCGCCCTAAATCATCAGAAAGGTACATTTTTTGGTCATGTTAAGGGGATTTAAAGCACTGGGATTTAAAGCACCTTGTAGTAAAATATTAATCATGTTCCAAATGGGCCTTACTCTGTTTATCAGTTTGTTAGAGGCTTCTTATTTTTCTATTTAATGTGTATAACCCGAATCCTTACAATTTGAATTGTCTTTTTTTTCCTCTTTTTTTTTTAAGGGGACGTAAATAAATGTGAATGTTTGCACATTTGCTTAACATCAAGGTTTTTGACTCTTTAAATAAATCCGTAGATTACACCTGTAATAGGCCTGTGCCAGGGTAAAGTGTTAAAAATGCACAGGAATGTTCTTGGAATAGTCATCTGCTATTCTCTGCTGCGTGGGGTAACACAAAGAGAAGTGAAACTTTTGAAAAATGGGGAACACGTGAGTTAAATGAACCATCTCAACCTGAGCCCAGTAAAGCCTATTTTTTGGGGGTAGTGTGTGTATGTCAGAAAGCTCACAAGAAAAGTAAAGCTGTTTGAAGCAGATTCCAGGGCAGCACGCCCTGCCTGCGGCGGGGCAGACAAATCCCCACTCAGTCCGCAGTGGAATGGAGTGTTCTGGCACAGGTGAGGATGTGAGTTATCAATACTGCCTGTTTTCCACGTGAGAGCTCTTAACTGCAGACACAAGCTTTTTGTTTGTTGCATAAAGTTATCTCCCTGCTCCTGGTGCCTCGCAGATATTCAGGTGTTGATGGGCAGCCTGGTGTACCTGCGGCAAGGCATCGAGAACTCCCCGTACGTCCACCTGCTGGATGCAAACCAGTGGGCTGACATCTGTGACATCTTCACCAGGGATGCCTGTGCTCTCCTGGGCCTCTCAGTGGAATCACCTCTCAGTGTTAGGTAACGCTGCTTTTCCTTTGCTTTTGCACGTTCGTTGTGGTTCGGTTTCTGTTTCTTATTGAGGACCAAAGAGGTGGCCTTTGGGAAGTGGTCTCGTCTAGCTTGCGTTAAATAAAAAGTATAATTGCATTTAGCTCTAACCAGGTTTGCAAAGGTTAGAAATCAGAGGTTCCTGTGTGTTAAGCTTTCCCACCCTGCACCATTGCAGCTCAAGAGTAAACGTTCCTGCATGGAATTTGACTTCATAAGTGCAAAAGATGAGGATGGCAATCAGCCAGTTATTCTCACAGCAAAGTTGTGACAACTGTCCCCGCTGTTTAACTGAAGAAAAAGACCCCCTAAAACTGTGGCCATGATTCTGTTGGCATTTGATAATTTTGGGTTTTAATCCACACATTACTGGTCTTCTTAGAAGAGTGCTTAAGAGTTATGTTGTGATTTCAGCTGCCAAAATTTCTGAATTGTTTGCTGGACCTCATTTGCGAAGAAGAAAGAGGCACTTTTAAACTCAGTAGCTAATTTGACAAACTGCAAGTCTGTAGGAGGCAGTTTGAAATGTGAAGGAAACCCAACCTAATCTCCTTTGAGCTCCAGAGATAAAACTGCTTAGCTGCTATTTAGCCTTTGCATGTCAATTCCCCCCATATGCACTCCTGATGTTCTCGTTTTTATTTCAGACATTAAATAGAAAATAAATTATATGTCTCTTTCTAGGCTAGCTATGGTACTTAGCAGAAGCTTCACTACCTCCTCTTTCTGGGGGGGCTTATTTTTTTTTCCTGTTTCTATTTACTGTTGTTAGACCTCTGTGCTTAGTTTAGAGCTCACAAATTGTCAAGCCTTCTGCTTCTCCTTTTTGCATCTCAGTCACAAAATACAACAGAAACAACAAAAGGAGCACTTCAGATTGTCTTTCTACAATAGACTTACAGGATTCATTTGAAGGTTTTTATAGATATCTGAGGCTTATATCTCTGTTTTCTGGCTTTCATCTTTCTCCTGTTCTGTTCAAATGAACAACAACCCTTTTCATTTTTGTTGCACGTGCACTGATGCTGCAATGCAGTTTTCAGTGCAAATGGCCAAGAGATTTTCAGTGAAGTGGAAAATCCCTCTCACTGGTGTTTGGAGGGCTTGGACATTTGCTTTGCTCCTGGTGTGGAATTGATTGCTCTGAAATGTGTTTACTGTATAGGTGGTATCAGTGCCCTTGTCATAAACAAGACTGTTCTAAACGGGTGTGACCTTTGAGTGCTACAGATCCTTTAGGAATTAAACCAGCATGAAGTGAAATCCCTGCTATAAACTACATTCTTTCTAGAACATGAGCCACAGGCACTTTTTTAAGGCTGATTGGTTTCTCCAATATTTATCTAATCCTGCACAGGCTCATGGTCTGAGTTCATGTGTAGAGACAGTGGGGTAAGTCTTGTAGGACGGGGGTTGTTGTTCAGGACCACAGGATACCGTTTGAATTTACTGTTTACTTGAAATGTTACACTTTTAAAGGGAGTCCTCAGAGATGTTTTCATACAGAACCATTAAAGAGTAATGCTTGTCTTTCTACAAATACCATCTGTCTGAACTTTTTCACAGGGTTAATACAAATTACAGTCAGGGCTGAAATAAAAAAAGCAAAGTGTAAGGATTGAAATGGCCAGTTGGTGAGGATATGATTTTGTTTAATTTTTTTTTTTTTTTTTTTTTTGTAGTTTAGGCAAGAGATCTGCAGATTTCAGGCATATTCCTTCCAAGTAAATCAGCCAGAATGTTCCTGCAGAAACATAGAAACAGTTATCTGGGAGGGCAGAGTGGAGATGAAGGGCATGACTTCTGCAGACAATAAAATTTACACAAATAGTAAAATAGTCTGCCAAACGAACAGACCAGGCTGTTCTTCTGTTGCTGGTGATTTCCAGGCCTATAGTACTGTCAATTAGACTTAAATCCATCAAATTATCTGTTAATTTGTGGAAACTCAGTGTCATATTTTCTTTTGTAACACGCTGAAGAATTTCCAAATGATGTTGTAAGTGCTGGTAATGCTCAACTCCCAGAGGAGGCTGCACTGTTGGGACACAGACTTTGGGCACTTTTATACTGCT
>NW_020955368.1:0-1432 GCF_003031625.1 Empidonax traillii | reverse complement strand
GTACTGTCAATTAGACTTAAATCCATCAAATTATCTGTTAATTTGTGGAAACTCAGTGTCATATTTTCTTTTGTAACACGCTGAAGAATTTCCAAATGATGTTGTAAGTGCTGGTAATGCTCAACTCCCAGAGGAGGCTGCACTGTTGGGACACAGACTTTGGGCACTTTTATACTGCTGTTCTTGTCATAGGGCATGGTTTCCTTCCTTCACTTAACCTTCCTAGGGTTCTTCTGCGTTTCTTTTCTTGATTTAAGGTGAAGGTGGAAAGGCATGTTTCTTTATGTGGTAATTAGGCATAATTGAAGGATTATGGGTGGTGTGTACACGTGGGTTACGTGGAAGCTCTTAGGCTGCACGTACCCTTCCATAGCTGAGAGCAACCACTTGTATAAGCTAAAGTGGTGCCTTCCTCCTCTACAGCTCAAAGTCAGAGTAGGTGGTAAAGAAAATCAATTTATTACAGTTCTCAGAGGGGGGATTAACTGTTGTTTTCTGTCCAGAATGTAGCACCTAAGGGCCCCAGCCTAAAATACAGGATGACTTCTAACCCCAGAGCTCTTGCTTGTCTCTGCTTCTGAGCTCCCTCCAAGCATAGCGAGATGTGAATGAAATAGTACAAAACTCCTGTGTCCCAGTTAACCTTTGAAACAGAAATGTGAAAAATGCTGGTTTCCCAGCGAGTGCTTTACGTTAACATTTCCTTTCCCTGCAGTTTTTCAGCAGGTTGTGTAGCATTACCAGCCCTAATTAATATCAAGGCAGTCATTGAACAAAGGCAGTGCACGGGCGTTTGGAACCAGAAGGACGAACTCCCGGTGAGTTGACGCTGGGCTGTCCCAGGACGGATTTCTTGATGCTGTTTCCAGGTTTCTTTTGTGCTGAATGTTATGGGATGTTTGTTGGACGTGGCCTCCACCTCCAGCAGCCCCGGGGGTTTGCAGGGCCCTGGGGCTCACAGACACCCACACACCCAAACACAAAGGGCGCTGACACCACCAGACCAGCTGCACAGGCTGCCACAGACACAGCACTGCCTTCAGCAGCACCCACACACGAGGCTTGCATAAAACATGAGTGCAGAGAGCCGAGCTCCCTTCCTCCTCTTTGGCTGGTAGAGATTGAAATTCACTGGTGAAAGCACAAACACACCACTCCAGATTCACGAGCAGATGTGTGTTCATGGGCACTCAAACACTGGCATGGCCCTTCTGACCTGTTTTATATCCCTTTCCGGTGGTCCAGGGGAAAATTCACTGCACTGTCACTGCAGAGACCTGGGTTCGATTCCCGGTCGGGGCCCCTCCCCGGGCAGATGGAGCTCGTTAGCCCGTAAGGCAATCCATCTACGTCCTGAGGACCTCGCTGCCACCGTCCAAGCGTGCTTGGCCCCGGCAGATGAACCTCAGGATTAAAGGGTGGGCTCAGTTCC
>NW_020955367.1:913036-915738 GCF_003031625.1 Empidonax traillii | reverse complement strand
CTTTGCTTTGTTTCACAAACTTCCTGGGCCAAGTTTGACAAGGTCCCACAGCCATGTGCAACTGTGATTGCAGTTTTTTCTGAATTTGAAGGTTTCAGTGGGTATTCAGGCTGGAAATCATTCTCCTCAAGTGCAGTGCAGAAACATTTGTGTGGAAATCCCTCTCGGCCAAAATAGCTGAGCTCTGCACCGCTCTTTTTCTAAGATAAAAAGAAATGAATCCGTAATAGTTTGTGACAGATGGCAGAAAATGTAACTAACTGAATGTGATTCTGTATGGAGTTATTTGAGGGTTTTGGTGTGATTTGTTGTGAGTTCCTCTCCTCCCCCCTTTCCTTCCCTTTGATTGCAGTCTTTGTCCATTTATTCTTAGGACAGAATAAGATTTCTGAGCAGGGGCCTCTCTTGTGGTGCAAAGTGAGAATTGTTTTTAATTGAGCAGAAACATGTGGAAGGATCAGGAATATCTCAAGGGATTACAGAAAAATTCCAAATTTGTACTACTTACAGCTTGTGTTTAGAGCGGGGTCTGCTGGGAATAAATGTTAGTTAGTGTGACCTGTGACCTTAAAAACTGTTGACATGGATTTCAGCCAGAAACTGGCCACAGAACTCCTTTGTTAGGCTCATTCATAGCTCCTTGAAAACTCCAGTCAGTGAAAGTTGCCAGCTCAAATCTAAGGAAAGCAGAGAGCCCTTTTTTTTCCTTTTTTTTTTTTTTTTTCCTTTTTTTTTCCCATGCTTTGGAAACAGTGGCCGCCCCTTAACCAGCAAGACTCCTTTAATAGGGCTGCAGGGCCGAGCCCTGATTGGAACTGACAGCTTCCTGGCCCGCCAGTGCCAACTGGCAGGGCACTGAGCCATGGCACAACCGCCCCAGGGCTGCCCCTGCCTGCCTGCCCCCAGGACAGCCTCATCCCCCCAGGACAGCCTCATCCCCCAGGGATAGCCACATCACCCCAGGGATAGCCACATCCCCCCAGGGATAGCCACATCCCCCCAGGACAGCCACATCTACCCCAGGACAGCCACATCTACCCCAGGGATAGCCACATCACCCCAGGGATAGCCACATCACCCCAGGGATAGCCACATCACCCCAGGGGTAGCCACATCACCCCAGGGACAGCCACATCACCCCAGGACAGCCTCATCCCCCCTGGGACAGCCACATCACCCCAGGGACAGCCACATCTACCCCAGGACAGCCACATCTCCCCCCCAGCACTACCTCGGGGGCACCAAAGGGACTCTTTGGGGTGGGGCTGTTTCAGAATCGTTTCCCCTTGTCACTGATTTGGCCAAAAGCCACAGGGGAGTGTTTACACCTGGGGCAGAGAACACATTTTGATTTTAGAGTTTTGACGTTGTTGTAAAGTGCTTTGAAAAAACTCCTCAGCACACTGGGAAGGGGTTAGCTTTACAGAACCTCCTCCTTGGGCGCTCCTTTCTGCACCAGTTTCCCCTTCTCTGGGTTGTTGTGCCTCAGCTGGTTCCCAGGCACACACGAAGGTTCACCTGCCCTGGAGGTGCTTTGGAAGGAAGAGGCACCGTCCCATCAGGGAGTTCATTGATGTACCGTGACCCTTTCTGCTGTCTCTCATCTGTGAGGTGCCACAGGTTCAACATCCTCTGAACAGCCTGCCCTGTTCAAAACACCCAAAGATTCGAGTTTTGATTCATGTATTTCGTAAAGGCTTCATTTCCCACAAGCGTACACGAGGTAAGGCCGATATGTCTGGTGGAATGTTGTCCATGGGATTGTTCTAAAGAAGAAAACAGATGCAACGTTAGCCAGTCCTGACTGCTGTTTGCCAGGGCTGGAGAGCTTAGGGGAGGAATGGGAAGCTGCCTTCCCCTTGCAACTACCCTCTTCCACTGAAGAAATGAGTTTCCTGCCTTTTTCTTCATCTTTATCATCCTCTTTGAATCCCTGCACTGGTGTTTGTAGCCTCAGCCTGGGCTCCCTACTGAACTGAGTTTCACTGGATTCCACCCACTTTCCCAGAGCTGACTTTGCTGCCTTCCTGCACATACCAGGAACATTTGGTTCATGGCAGTGAGTCAGGTTGGAGTAATTCAGCTCAACAAAAGCTCGAGCCTATAGAAATTCTGTGATAACCCATGGAAATTATTCAATACTTAAATCAGAAAGGTTGATGCACTTTGTTGTTGTGCTCAAATGTTCTGTGGCTGTTGTTTGAGAGGAGGATTTGCAGATGAATAAGGAAGGACATCCCATTCTCAGTGGGTCTGGAGGAAAGTTTGGAACATTAACAGGCACGGATTTGTCATACATGCTTTGAACCAGCGTTGATGGGAGTGTTCTTCTGTTCAGTGTGCTGGCACTGATGACAAAGAATTGAATGCATTTAGTAGCAATCTGATATATGGGGAGGCTGAGCCTCAGAATTCTTGTTAACTAAAAATTCTTACCTGATTTACAGTGGCTTCATGCTTTGTTGTTTTTCCTGTGCATATATAAAGTAAATTAATAGGAACACTGTTTTGTTCCTGCTAAGAAAGTAGTTATGCTGCTCTTATTTTGGAGTGAATTGGAAGGTGGAGAAGGTACAGAACCCCTGGGCAGAGATAGCCACACAAAAACCAGAAAAAAAACCCCAGAGAACCCAAACAAAAAAATCCCTCCACCTCTCTCTCTATCTCTCTAACTTGATTTCTTTCCTTCCCCTTTTCACTGT
>NW_020955367.1:785981-912778 GCF_003031625.1 Empidonax traillii | reverse complement strand
AAGTAGTTATGCTGCTCTTATTTTGGAGTGAATTGGAAGGTGGAGAAGGTACAGAACCCCTGGGCAGAGATAGCCACACAAAAACCAGAAAAAAAACCCCAGAGAACCCAAACAAAAAAATCCCTCCACCTCTCTCTCTATCTCTCTAACTTGATTTCTTTCCTTCCCCTTTTCACTGTTAGATTTCTGTGTAGACACAGAAAATATTAGTGTCTAATTAAGTAAGAAAGAAGTCCAGTCTTTATTTTCTGAGGATTGTTGTATGTTGAGTAAAATGGTAATAAGTGAAATCAATGTTTTGCTTCCATACCTATCTATGGGATGCTTTGAAGCCTTTCAAGAGATGTTTGGTAATGGCTGGAACACTTTTTGGACAGTCAGTTTGGTCCTTGAGGTGTATCGACCCCGGAATCCCTGTTCTGCTTAAAATGCTCTGGAGATGAAAGCAAATGGCAAACTGCTTCTGTTAGACATTGGCAAAAGCCACGAAATCCATGTATAAATCATGAGGAATTGGATCTTGGATTCAGCACTGCAACAAAATGGTACCTAATAAAAATGTTGCTGTTGAGACTCTGTCTGCAGCCTTCACAGATCTTCTATTATTGCTGGTTTTTAGCAGAGGCTTCAGCAGCTGCTCTGACTGTCAGTGAGAGCTGCAGACACAGAGATCCCTCGGTGCTTTGCACGGGCCCTACTGATGGAGAGGAGAGGAGAGGGCAGGCAGGACCTGGTGCTGGAGCCTGACCTTCCACAGAAACTGGAGTCTCCTCCGAGCTGTAACTGCAGCAAAGCAGGCCACTGCCTGTGCTGGTGACAGGGAGCTGAGCTGAGGTGGCTCAGAAAATGTGAGAACGCCCCGAGTGCGTGTGCGGGCCCGCAGGGCTGGGGTGCTGCAGGCATTCTGCCTTAACTTGACATGTTTATAAAACAGTTTACATCTCAGAAGTTGAGGGTTTTTACCCCTGCTGATTTGCCTAAACAGACACTGGCTTTTCTTTTCAGTTGCTTGTCAGAATATATATGGAAAAGTGATGAACCTAGTGAAGAGGGAGCTTGACATCAATTAAATTTAGCTATCTGCTTTGTGTTTCTTCTTCCTGATACGCTGTCTCCAGTACAGTTTTCCCAAACTTCCTGTGGTTTTTCTTTATTGTCCTTACGAGTTTTACAAGATAGAGATGAGCTATTGCAAGCTACAGTTCCAGGAAAAGAAGAATAGAATTTTGTATTACATCTGCTCATTTCTTGCCCTCAGTTTTCATCTCTGCCATTAACCTCTTTGTAGACTCTAGAAACTTCCTTCAGAAAGCCTTACAGGCTTAGGATCTTCCCTTGCTCAAGGATTTTTAAATAAGATAGTAATGATTTAAATAAGATAGAAATGCCTCCTGGCTGCAGGAGGGGATGTGAATCTTTGCTGCAGATGATGAACCAGAAGTCCCCCTTTGTTTCTATCATTTTTTCCTCTTACTGTCCACTAGAAACAGAAAGGACTTCTGTCCCTGCAGTGGGTCTGAAGTTTTGTCTGCAGGCCTGGCTGGCTGCACTCAGGTGCTGAAGGCAGAAGAGCTTAGCTGGGTAATATTAGGAAGATATTTTTTCCCACTGAGCTTCCTAGCTGAGCTGAACCTGCTCATTGGTAACTGCAGCAATGAGAAAAGAAAAGGTGTCTCCTGGGAACTACTGATAGTAGAAATAAATATCGAAAGTCGAATTCTCAACAGCCAAATTTGAGTCCCTTCCGCTGGTAAATCAGAGGTTAGAAAGAATATGAATGTGAATTCTTGATTTGGCTACTGTTCAGCCGTTCTTTAATTGTTCCCATACGGTGCTTGGCTTTGGAGAAAAGATGTTGATTTTGAGTTTCTCTGTGAATGTGTATATACACATCATTATTCTTAGTTGGAAGTTGAAGTGTTATCCCTCAGCACTGGTGTTTATTTGTTTCCACGCTGATTTTGGTACCAGGGCTGAGCTGTGTCCTTGCATTAATTTCGTAGTGGGCTGAAGTTATCCCACTCCTGAGTTAGCAGCAGCCAGAAAGTACAGGGAGTTGTTTACAGAGAGCCCCATCGATTCTCCCTTTCTGTGGGAGCATTCAAGCAGCAAGACCTGCACAGTCTGTTTGGCACAGTAGCTGCTCTCAGCTGGCCCCGAGCCCTCCTGCTGTTAGCGAGGGCAGAGGATGTGCCAGAGCCGGGCTGTGCCGAGCAGAGCCTGCCTGCAAATCTGCTTGTAGTTAGCCTGGGGCCTTTTGGCAGCACACTACAGCCCATTGATTTAGTTGCAATCCTTTTTCCTTAATATTTTCCATCTGGCCAACAATGACCTATAACGACAGACACAAAACAGAGTTTGAATTATGAGCAGTGGAATAGTAAAAATGCTTCCCAGTCTCGCTCTGGAACCTGCACTGATGGGTCGCTGCCGCTGCACAGCCCAGGGCAGCCCATTCCAAAGCACTGCTGCAACCAGGAAAAGCACTGGAGCTCCTGGGTTCCAGCTCTGGGATGGAGAAAGGTGCACTGGAAACTGTGCATGTGTTCCCTTCTTGCCTTTCCTTGCTTTGTGTTGGTCCTGAGCCAGAGGTGCAGCCCTGGCAGTGCCACCTTCCTCTCGCACACACTGCCAGGGACAAATCACCCCGGGCTGGGAAGGACAGGGGAGGGAACCTGGGGGTGAAAACACTTCAAGACATGCAGCAACAGGTTTGGGGAACTCCCCTGGTCATGGATGTTCCCGCACTCAGACCTGCAGGAGTGGATCATTGCTCTGCAGAGCTGGGCTGGCGACTCTCCCACTGCTGGACAAGCAGGATTCCTGCTCGAGTTACAGTTACCCCCAACACTTGTGGGCCTCTGCGTCTTCAGAGTTTGTGTCCTTCAGAAAACCTGTGAACTTCTTTGTGCAGTTCCATGGGTTCCAACAGTCCTGGCCCTGCGATTTTTTCTGTGTGCAGTTTTCCACCTCCTCCTGGGAATACTTGGGAGTGTGAAAGGATTCATGGGTTTTTTTCCAAAGGTGACACTAAAGTATGCACAGACCCTTAGAGATCTTGTTGGTCATAATATTTACAGGAAAATGAGAAATCAATGGAAGTAGGAGAAGGCTCCAGAGGGGATTCACATTCACAATGACTACAGACCTGAGAGGCCTGAGACCCAGGATACCTAAAAACAAACACCCCCCTCCTTTCTTCTCCTCCTCCTCCTCTGCATTACCAGTCCAGGGCAATACTAATTTCACTGACTTTTAGTGAATTTAAAGAATAGTGAAGGTGTGTCAAAGGAAGTTTATTGCAGATTTTGCTGAAGCTTTAATCTTGACTGCAAGTCAAAACACTTCTGTAAAATAGCAGTGAGAAGGATCACAGCAAAAAATGTCAAGTGTTAGTAATACCAGTGTATTGCTACTGGTGGAACTGGGTAAAGCTGAGAGTGCTGCATTCACTGGGCTTGCCTTCTGACCAGAAACCGATTTTACTTAATTAATTAGGGCTTCGTGTCGCGCCTTCTTTCGATGCTGAACAACTGTAACAGAAGTAATTAAATCATGTCACTTTTTATTACCTTTGGCCCTGGCTGACTGGCTTGGAAACTTTCATTTTCCAGCTAATACAAACCGAATTAGCGCATCACCTTGGGGACAACCCCTCCCTGGCACCAAGGGGAGGGAGGAAGTAGTTAAAGTACTAAATGGATAGATCTTCCCTCCCCAAATGGATCACTTTGGGGCTGCTGTCTGAAGGCTTACAAATGCATCTGTCAGGGGGAGCCATCCTGTCCCTGCTGACAGATGTGAACAACATTCCCAGCGAGATTACACGGCAGCTTCCTCCGTGGCAGAGCCCTCGGGTTACGGGAGGTAATTGGAGACGCCGGGGCTGCTCACGGAGGTGGAACTGCGGGAGAAGCTGCCTGAGAAACTGCTGCATGTGCTCTGATAGAAACCCTGCTCGGGCACTGCAGGCACAGAGGAGGGCTCGGTGTGGTTGCTGAGGGCAGAGTTACCCCGGTGTGCAGGAGCCCCAGGGAGCCCCTTCCTTTGCGACCCCCGTTTGGGAACACGCTGGGGAGGGGACAGATCCTGGTCCACACTGTGCAAGTGTTTACCCACAGCAGCTCAGCTCAGCGTGCTTCGGGATTTATTGGTGTTTGAGTGTGCAGAGAGGAAAACGATTGTGGGCAGTTTGTTATTTTAGTCATTCGCTTAAACTGATGGTTGGACAATAAGCCTTGTAAATCAAAACTGTGCTCTCTAGCCAGTTAATGGGCCACAGGGACTTTTCTCTAATTCCTGTGCCACATTTTCAGGAATTCTGTGTGAGGCTCATCAGTGGTGTGTCTGCAGAGGAAGAGTCAGGTGCTGTCATTTCAGGTGCTTATTTTTACACCTGAATGGAATTTCTCACTTGGTGCTTTCAGTTCTGGTTGGGTTTTAACTTTTATAACTTGCTACCAACTTTGCCTGTTGGGAGGCTTGTGTGTCACCTCTGAGCTTGTGAACATTTCTTCCCTGTGGTGAGGTTCCCTCCCTGAGGAGGGACCTGTAAAACCCTCAGTTCACTTGGGTTTGTTTCTTGCCCATGGGAAGCACAAGTGGTGTGGGGAACGTTCCAGAAGAGGGGTGCATGTAGGTGATTTCTGACTGAAACGTTCTCATCCCCTGCCCCAGTGCTCTCTGGAGTCCATTTTTAAAGTGCAAAGAATCACTGCTGTGTCCCAGAACTCACTCACAGGTATCACCAACACACACCTGATGCTCAGCTCCAACTTTTAAATCAGCAGCAAATCCCTTTAGCAGCCAAACACAGCTCCTTGCCAGCCCTGCAGTGGGGCTCCTGAACACACAGCACGGGAACATTTTCCTTCTCTTCTCTGTTACAGATGGTGACACAAACTCTGTCCCAGTGCAGTGGTTTGGAGCTCCCTGCAGCAGTGCTGGAGCACATGGCCTGGGTGCTGAGAGGGAGCACTTTTGATTTATAATCAAAACTTCGTCATTCTACTGAAATTTCAGCTGAAACTTAGTACTAGAGGGCATAGCTTGACAAGCACATATGATTGGAGTCAGTAATGAAAAGGAGCTGTTTCTCTGGTCAAGGAAAAAGGGTTAATTTGCATTGGGATGAAAAGGCTGTTCAGGATCTACTATTTCAACCTGTGATAGACTTAACAGCAGGCTTTGATCCCCAAATGAAATGTGATGGATTTCAACTGATGCCAGATGTCTCAAACCTAGTGGGATCTCTGATTGTCTGCCACATCTAGAATTCTCTCTTCCAGCACTTTCATGTGTGCTTTTAAACGTGGTTTGAGAAGGGAGATTCCTTGACAAGCTAAGCCTTTGGAATCCTCTCTCTGTATTGTCACTTCAGTGGGGATCTCTAGGCTCTCATTCTATCTAGTGCATCCTGCTTTTTCAAACCAACCCTCATGTGCCACACTGCTCTAACTCCTTCATAACCAAATTTTTTAAGTCCAGGCAATTTATTGCTGATATCATCTGTAACTGTTCTCAGTTTAAGGCTCTTCTGGACCCTCTTCTTATTATTTAGAGCATTTTACCCTGGCCAAGGAAAACCATTGGTCAGTGTATTCCTGTTGGTGTTAAGGGGAACATAATTGTTGACTCTTTTACTCCAGGGATATCTTGTTGCATTTCATAAATCTAATTACAAACTGCCAAGCCCTTCAGTATGTCCCACAGCAACCAGGGCCTAAGGATACTTCTGAAATAAATTAAACACAAAATAGTCTATCGTAAAACTAAATAAAGTTCTAAAATGTCAGAGTGATTGGTAATTCACAAGAAGAAAGCTTGAGTATTGAGGGCACTTAAAGCTGTGCACACTGTAAATGGAGTTGTGCTTGTGAACATACAGGTTCTTTGTACGGAGCAGAGGATGCTGGTGCCTGGAGCCAGAGGTGTGGGGTTCCTGCTCTCCAGTCTGAACTGTAACGCTGCAGGCTCTTAAAACAGATTGGGTTTGTGTAAAATGTTTGTCAGTGAGAGCCCAAGGAAAAAGTGTTTCTTTTTCAGAGCGTGAAGTGCTGTTGTTTGCCCGGTCTGCGAGGTCAGCGTGTGAGCGGTGGGTGCTGCAGGGTCCTGCACGCTGCAATGCCAAAGCTCCCCTCCATTCCTTTCATTTACAGAAATTCCACAGCGCAGCTGCACTGGACCCTTTTTCCCCCGGGGTTTTGGAGTGCCCACAAAGGGCCCGGGAAGGGGTGACAGCTTTGTCCCGCTCAGCCCCAGCTCCCTTTGCCATGTCCCAATTAGGTGTCAGCCCCTGAACAAAAGCCCTCGGAACGGGCACCTCGAGCTGCCCAGGCACTTTTAGCTTGACTAGAACGTAAGCTGTTACCTCAGAACTGACATGAGTCACATGCCTAAGCTGCAGAACTTTTAACTGAGTCGTGGGAGGATAATAAACAAAGAAGTTTATAACAAAATCGGAGAAAATGCAAAAAGAGGAGAAATGCTGTGGGAGTGAGGAAAGGCAGGGGTGCAGCTGGCTGGCTGCGGTGGCAGGGGCACAACTGAAATAAATACAAAGCCAGTGATCAGAGGAGGCTGTGGAAGGTGAGGCTGGATCTCACCACCACGCACAGGTGTTGCTATGGAGATTTGGGGTGTCTGTGTGTGTGGTTCAGCTGGGAGTGTGAGGACATGTCAACAGATGAGTCCAGAAGAGACAGTAACGATGCTCTGAGGTCCATGAGGTGCAGGGGAGGACGTGGAACAGAGACATGGCTGAACTGGGAATTTAGCCCGTGGAAATTCCCAAGGGAGCCTAGAGATGCCTTGGCTCTTTCAACTGCATTTTGTAAAAATGTTGGAAGCATTGGGTGGGGGAAGGAAAGGAAGTGGGGAAAAAATGTAGTGGTGTACTACTGTAAGGAAAATAATGGCATGTGGAGAGTCATCCCTGAGCAGAGAAAAGGGATTGGTTTTAAAACATGCTGGTAAGTAATTTAATTTAACTGCTAAAAATTAAGGTGGAACTTAAAAATAATCCAAAAGGGAAATTTGTATTTTTAATGAAGGGAAGAAAAGAGTGTTTTGATGATGTGTTTTTGCTATTTAAAATCATGTCTGCATAGAACCCCTGAAGAGCGTCGTGACTGGCAGACAGAACTTAGTTCATCCTCAGAATCTGAACTCACCATTATTGGCTTAAATTAGCCCACGATTCCATGATTAGCAATAATGCAGGGCACTGCTTGGAGCAGTGGGACCTGCACTGCTCTGGGCCTGCTGGGCTCTGCAGGGGTCTCAGGACCCCTCCTCACCCCTGTGGGGAGGAGCACTTGGGAGTCCAGGGCCTGGGGGTGCTGCAGGGACACGTGCACAGCTCCTGCTGGCACAGGAGGGATTTGGCCTGAATTTCCTCTTCCTTACACTTTTGTCAATCAGGAGGGGTTCAGTGAAGTTAGTGACGATGAATGCTATAACTTGTATGATAACCAAGGTCGTTATTGACAGACCTAAGTATTCTAGGCCACTGCAGAGTATTGCACTGAGCAAAAGGTCAAGATTTGGGAACTCCCTGCATCCAATCCTGGCTAATACAGACAGATTTTGTAAGCCTGTCACCACAGAGAAGTGTGCCCATCTGTAAAATGGAAATGACTGTTCTGTTTTGCAAGGGAGATGGCAGTTGGTTATGCTGTTATCAAAATATATATAGTATGTGTTATAAATAAATACATGTTAAAATTCCACTTCTGATCTGTGTGAATGGAGGGAGTAAAAGTTATGTGTGCTTGCAGCTCAGTCTAGGAGGGGATGCTGCAGGAAACGTGTTGGTGTCAGACGAGTTAGTGAATCACCCTGATTTCAAAGGGTGGATGAACAGGAGTGCAGTTCTGCTGGGCACGGCCCACGAGCTGCTCTGGTGCTCCAGGAGCTGTGACAGCTGAGGTGCTGCTTGTCTTTGTAGGTTCAGAGGAGACCAGAGGTACCACAGGTCCCTTTCCAGGAGCGTTCCACGGCATCAGCACACCAGTAACATGGAATGTTGGAGCTGTCAGTGTTAAAAGTTAGTTTTATAAGCAGTTGCTATGGTAATTAGCAAATGTGCATAAACCATTTGGAAAGGCCCCCCTTGCCACTGGGGTTTGCTGGTGTTGCCCTGGAACACAGAGTGTTTTTGCTGATGAGGTTCTCCAGGTCTGGAGTGTTCAGTGGGAGTTGTTCTGGTGAGTTCAGCATTCACAGGTTCCTGCACACTTGGGTTTCCTGCTCTTTCCTGCTGTTTGCCTGCTACAGGTAACACTGGGAAATCTCTCCCTTTCTAAGTTGACTTCACTGGAGATTTCCCCTTCCAGCAGAAAGTCAAGTTCCAGGTTGCACACCATGTGTGTGCCCAGCCCCTCTCTGCCCTTGCAGGGACTCGGTATCTGTGGGATAACTGCAGGGATTGGAGAGGTCCCTGCTGTACTTAGGACTCCCCTTCATCTTAATGAGCGCTCAAAAATAGCAAAAGAAATTATAATGGTGGGACTTTCACATCTCAAAGAAAGGACATGTATTATCAAACCCTCTCTTCATTAGTAATGCCTCCCGACTGGAGAAGGAACAGCTGGTTTTTCTGAGGAAGTTCTCTTTTCAGCTGGATGCCAATGTTGATGGTTTCTGAAAGATTTCCCCTCTGCTGTTCTTGGAGTTGTTGCGTCTTCTTGTGCATCTTCTGGCTCGGGCTAGAAGCAGATTAAAGTGAGCATCATTTTTGGGGTGCCATCGAGGCCTTTCTGCTCTGCACCCATAGGCAGTGTTTGACCTGGCTCCAGTCAAAGTGTTTGTTTCAGTTAATGTTCCCTGGTACGACTCACGTGGCCATGTCAGTGCAGCTGCTTCCCTTCAGAGGGCTGAAGGGTCCCCCCTGTCGGCACAGCCCTTTCAGGAGGGCAGAGGAGTGACCTGCCCTGTGCTGCTGCGGCAGACAGTTCTGCCCTTTCCTTCCTGTGTTAAAGTGGACGAATCTGTTGCTTAATTCAAAGCTCTGTTGAGCGCAGGGCATTTTGCTCTGGGCAGCAGCTGATCCTGGGTGATGACATCTTTGGTCAGCGTGACTCAGGAAGTGCAGATGGGCTCGTGGGCCGTCCCTGTCCCTCTGCCCTCCCCAGCCCCTTCCAAGGCTCCACTTCTCCCTGGGGAAGGTGAGCCCCATACCTGCAAACAGCCAGCCCACAGCCATGGCTGGGTTGGGCTTCATGCTCGTTCCTTCTCTTCTGCCTCTGCTGTTGTCTCAGCCCGACAGTTGGTGGGGTTTGACGTCTGTTTAAGCCCCACATTTTGGAACCCTTTGTGTTTCCAGGCGGCAGCACAGCGCTGTTGTCTGAACGCTTTGCCAGCCCCTAATTGCTGTGACACATGTAACTAATGGTGTTTGGTGCTTTCAGGGGGTGCACTAAAAAGGTGATGACATATGAGGCAGTGAATGAGGCTCTGTGCAGCCCGGGCAGGCGAGTTTGTGCAGACCCAGACCTGGAGCAGCGCAGGGAGCGCCTTCCTGTGCCCAGCCGTGCTTCCCGGCAGCTGGGGCTGGTTTAGCCTGGGCTGGTTTAGCCTGGGCTGGTTTAGCCTGGGCTGCTTCACCTGGGCTGGTTTACCTGGGCTGCTTCACCTTGGGCTGTCTCCCCTGAATTGTGTCCCCATGACTGTCTCCCCAGGGCTGTCTCCCCATGACTGTCTCCCCATGACTGTCTCCCCAGGGCTGTCTCCCCATGACTGTCTCCCCATGACTGTCTCCCCAGGGCTGTCTCCCCATGACTGTCTCCCCAGGGCTGTCTCCCCATGACTGTCTCCCCAGGGCTGTCTCCCCTGGGCTGTCTCCCCAGGACTGTCTCCCCTGGGCTGTCCCCGGCTGTGTCACAGCCCGAGGTTCCGAGGGACAGCCCAGCACCGTGCTGAGCCGTCCCTTAGCCTGGAGAAACCCCTTTTGCCGAGGCTTTGATTGGATTCCCAGGACTTGTGGCACTTCTGTCACCATCCACGTGCACACGTGCAGGGAAACTGGGAATGGGGATGAAGCTCCAAAAGAATAAATTCAGAATGCCCTCTCGTTTCTGTTTACTCCTCCACCCTCGTGTGATTTACGCTGATTGGAGTCTTTGAACTCCAGCCCCGTGAGCGGTGCCGGGGTTGGGGCTGGGGAGCTGCTGGGGGGGCTGTGGGGGCAGCCCCTGCTCAGAGCTCTGGGCAGTTTCAGTGCAGAGCTCCCCTTCCTTTGCTTAACCTCTGACCCCTGAAAACAAGAGTTAATCAAAACTTCTGAGGTAGCTAAGAGGAAGGGGAAGTGTTTGGTTACAAATTAAATATGAGCAAGTCATAAGCCATAAATCTTCAGCAGTGCTACCAGTTGTGCTACTTAAGTTCATGCGGTACAGAAAGTTTTGGATTATAAACTCAACCTCTGTTGCTTTGGAGGGGTGTTTAAAGGCTGCCTTGAGGATTTGCTTTCTGTAAGAAAAATTCACATATTTTCTTTTTTTTTTTTTTTTTTTTTTTGCTTGTGCAGAGATCTAGAAACAAATTGAGATAACTATATTGCTTGGGGTTTTTTTTCAGCTTTAACTGGTCACAGTTTGGTCTAATAAAAGCAGAACTGTTTCACTATTGAGTAGTCAACACATGGAATAAGTGATGAAGTAAAAGTATTGAAGGTGGCAGGATAAATTAGCTTTCTAATGCATCCAAAACTTCTGGGCTGAGGGAGATCCTGAACTGTGCTGTGGCAATGGGGGGAAGTGAAAACTGAAGCGAGATTGTCTACAGAATTTCCACCATTTTGTGGTGGGTTTGTTTTATCTTGTCTTGCCCCTCTCTCGAGCACAGCCTGACAGATCCCTGTGTGTTGGGGAGTGCTGAGTTCTGCTTCACACACCAGCTCATTTCCTCAGTTCCCAACCTGTGACACTTCTCCCCTCAAAATGGGACGTTCATAGAAAAAGCAGCAGGTAATGCTGAGATGCCAAACCATCAGCTGGAAAACAAGGCAGAGTTAATGTTACAGAAAGGACAATATGAGGTTCCCCAGAGGATAGTGGTGGGAGCAAAGGGAATGCCAAGGAGCCTGGCAGAAGTGCCCCAGGCCCCTGAGAGGGCACAGCAGTGGGGTGTGCAGGCAGTGCCTGGCCCTGCTTTGGCAGCTCGGCCCGTGGGGTCCCTGTGCTGCCAGGACTGCCCCACGGGCACCCCCAGCCCCAGGGAGGGGGGAGCCAGAGCCTGGGAACCTGCTTTGCCTTTCTGCTTTCACAGTACATGAGGCACATACACCATAAGCACAGGGGAAGTGTGAAGATTCTCATTTTAACTGTGTAAATGCAGCTCTGCAGCCTCCCCACTCGCAGTGACTACTGGCAGTCACTTGTAGTTTTCCAGGAGGTCCCCGAGCGATTAGGAAGAACTTTAATTGTGCCTCCCTGGAAGCAGCTGTGGTTTCCCACTGCCAGGGAGCTTTCTGCCTCCTTGGTTTCCTGTCTTCTCAAACTCTTTTGATAGATGCCTTGCACGGATTTGTTTACCAGGTTCTTAATCTCTACTTAGCAGATATGTTTGGAGAGGATTTCTTGTTACCCTTGTAATGGCTTTTAACTCTGCTGAAGTTTATTTAACTAAACAGAAAGAAAGAAACTTATCTTCTACCTAATCCTTCTGGATTGTTTACAATATAATGCCAAACTTAAATGCTGTTTAAAGTGGTAATTGTCTGTCTTTCTGCTCTGTTCCAATACACACTTTGCAAGATGTTTGGAGCGTATTAATTTAAACGATAATACTGTCATATAACATGAAAAGTTAAGTTGCTTATCAGTATATTTTGATAAGCTACTTACATTTTACAGTAGCATTTGCAGGCTTCAAACAAAGGCTAATGATGGAGTGCCAGTCACTGTGTCTGTCTCATACAGAGCTTCTCACCTCATTTATCACCCAGAGCTGCCCAGGCAGAGCACGGGGCACTCCATTCCTTACAGCTGTCAGGATGGAGTCATATTTTATAAAAACTTCAAATCCTGTCTCACTATATCACAATAGACCCCATTTGCTTCAGAGAGCAGCTGTGGCTAAAGCAGCGTCAGGCAGTGCCTCACTCTGGCTCTGCATTCGCTGCAGCCGAGGGAGATCCCTCACCAGCCTGGGAAAAGGGGTTGGTTGGAATGAAGAGCTGTGCCATGAAAACAGGGCACAGAACCCTTCCAAAGCTGGAGTGAAAAGGAACATCTTGCCTGTCTCACTGTGTGCAGTGGAGGTGTGATGCAAATGAAAAGGCTGTGATTTTTCTGCATCTTTCTCTTTGAATCTTGTTTCTTCTTTTCTTTTGGAAGTTGAGTGCAAATGTGAAGGTGAAGTTTCCATTTGACCAAAGCAAGGGCCAGGCTGAGCACAGTGATGGAATGAGAGCTGGCAACAATTAAAACTGAGGTTCTAATTATTACACAGTGTAAAAAATCCACTTATGTGAGGACTCAAACCCAAAATAACTGCCTGTCTTGGCTTTGCAAGCAGCTGTGCAGGAGACCAGTTATTTACCATTAAATGTGTTCCAGCCACATCATTTAAATTTAACATTAAATGTGTTCCAGCCACACGAGCACAGAGATATTTGGGGTTAAAACTGGAGCTGCACTGTGTGTGCAGGGTGAGGCTGGGGAGCCCCTGGTGCATGGCTGGTTGGTGCCCAGGGGTGGGCAAGGGTGAACTCCAAAGCTCAGTCCCCCAAGGAGAGGGACCCCTCAGCCTCCTGGCAGAGTTCTCCTCCCAGTGGAAGTCTGCTGTGGCTTTCCTAACAGATAATTATGCAGCATCATGTTAGGATGCTCTGTAGCTTGAGGGCTGGTGATCCTGGATTTATTAACTGAGATGGAGCAAGTTAAATGTATGCTTTTCCTTTTTCTCTTTTTTTTCCAGTTACCTCCCGTGGTTTGAAGTCTTTTATAAGCTGCTCAATGTCTTGGCAGATTATTCAGCAAAAGGACAGGTATTATTCTGAAATACTGACCCTCCTTTTCCCTGCCCAATATCAGATGGGGGCGAGAGGATGAAACAAGCTGTTTGAAGAGGTGCTTCTGTCAGAGATGACCATGTGAATTATTAATCCCTGTGATGTAGAAGGTCATATTCAGCTTGGGAAGTGCCTCTGAAAAATAAATATGCATTTAAATTATATTTTTGGGAAAAGATGAAGTCCAGGGGCGTGGCTGTGGATCCAGCACAAGTCCCTGGGTTCCTGCTGCCCCCGTGCTGGGCAGGCCCATTGACCACCTGCCCTGTGCTCAGCACACCCTGCCATTCCCAAATTCTGGCAGGGGGCTGATCCACGTTTACTGTGGTGTGCAGTAGGTGTAGAACTAACCCCACTCAGGCCACATTTACTCACCTGGCATCATCTGACCCTTCTGCCTCGGAGTTAATCTGGTCACACCAATGCCTACTGAGTATTCCTTTTTATTTTTCTCCTTGTTTCAGGATAGTCAAAGGAGTGAGCTCCTAGAAACATTTCATAAACTCACCATCCCTGAGCCAGGAACCTCTGTTCATCTTGGAGTGGTAAGTGAAGGGGGGAGATGGAAACTGAGGTGCTTGATATTCATTCCATGTCATAACAGGGGAATGTCAACAGCAGTTCTCCGTCCTGGAGCTTGTACACAGATGTTGTTTCCCTGGGAGGACACAGAGCTGTGAAATTCCCCTTTTCACATTTGGGGCCCTCTGTTTCCCTTTCCCTGACATCAAATGTCTTTGAAAGGCTGTTCTTTAATTGGAGGAAGGTTGTGTGTGCTCCCCATGGAGATCTCTCCCCATCTCCTGTGACCTGGGGGAGGTCAGGGAGCAGCACCGGGACATTTATTGCCCACAGTCCTGCACAGCTCCTGGGTCCTGCAAGGGGACAGGGCTGGGGAGGGAACAGTCCCATACCTGTCACAGCAGCCTTGGCACTGTTCATTGTTTATCACACTGACTGCTTCCTTCTCCTCTTCCCCCCTCCCTGAGAAAAACTCATATGAAAAAGAATTTATTTCACTTTTATGTCTTGTGAGAAAATCAAGCAAAGCACACCAGCAGAACAGATTGGGGATTTTGTTGATGGGATTGCACTTTGCATTTATTCTTTTGGGGTTTTTCTCTGCAGACTCCGTTGTGCAGCACACCTTGTGTGTGAGGCACAGTGAAGTTCTGCAGCAGCCGCTGCCTGGGGGGGTTCCCACGGACACTGCCCCCTCCATTTCCTCTGCTCCTGCTTCCACAGGCCTGTCTGGCAGCAGGAGCTCCCCCTGCTCCCCTCACCTGCACAGGGAGCAGTTGTGTGGCCCTGCTGGTCCCCAGCTGGCCCTGGACGTGTCCCTGTCCCCTCAGGGCTCCCTCCCAAGAGCAGCACTTCTGTCCAGAGGAGGAGTGACAATGAGCCATCTCCCAGGGCCAGGAGCAGTTGGGATATTCCAGTTTTTTCATACCAGTGGTTCCAGGGAATGCTGCTGGTCTCCCCCCTTGTCTCAGACATTTCATGGGCGGTGAAGCAAGAAAGGATATAAAAAGGCAGCCCAGGGACTGTGAACTGTGCTGTGTTCCTGCATTTTACTGTGGCTGTTTCTGAGCCTATTTGGGGGTCAGGGGGAGGCTCCTCCATGGGATACAGCGCTGTGTGCTGTTCCTGAATTGCACCTTCGCAACCAGGCCAAACCAGTGACACATCAGAAGCAGCAGTTGTGTTTGTAGTGTCTGTGTTCAGTGTGGCTGCTGGACCCACGTGCTGTTTCAGGTTATACGCTGATCATGAGGCACCCAATTGCAATAATCAATATTTGCTCTTTTTGTAGCACTCTTACTTTACTGTGCCTGACACCAGAGAGCTTCCCAGTATACCTGAAAATGTGAGTATTTGAGAGGATCCTGCACTTCCCTGCTTCTGTCTAATGTCACAGCAACATAGATAACAAATGTTATTGTTTGGTAGTCATGGATTGTATTCTGTGAAACACTGAGCTTGAGGAGCTCTGCATGTGTGATTAAAAGCTGAACTGCATGAAGGACAAAGTACTGATGGCCAGATTGAAATGGGTAGAAACAGCAGATCTGCTAATCCTACACTGAGAGCCCTTGGAAAGGATGACCAGGGAAAACAACCTGTTTGGCTTCTGAAAATGCCACACACCCCTGCTCTCTTCAGAGCCACTGCTTTGGAGGCTTTTCAGCCCCTCGAGGTGTGAGGTGTTCCAGCAGGGCTGGGCTCTCCAGCAGGTGAAGGGGCTGGGGGGAGACAGTGCTGGCATTTGCTTCCTTTCAGCACTCTGTAACGTCTCCCTCTGTGTCTCAGCCAAATTCCTCTGCCTGACATCTCCCTTTTCCTCCTGGAGCATTTTGTGGTCGGTCTGAGCATCATATACCTCAACTGAGGCTTGAAAGGAAGAGAAGGCATCATCAAGACATTTCATCTCATTTGGGGATGATTTGTATAGCAGATAGCATTTGGGGCTTTTTGTTTCTGTTTCAAAACACTGCTGATGGCTTTTCTGCGTTGCAGACTCTTCATACTGACACGTATCCTGTCAGTGAATTTAATAGATGAGCTCTTTCTTCTGAAGCGCTTTATTTTTGTACAAATATGATACACTGGGTGTAAGTCAAGAATCAGTTCCTGAATCTAAACCGGCTATCAAATCCTGTCCTAATTCACAGAATCACTGATGGGCCTTGGAGGTGCCTGGTGCTGCCAGGTGTCCTGCTGTCCCTGCCAGGAGTGGGCTGGGTGGGCTCTGGGGACAGTCAGGGCCCCTCTGGGAGCAGGGAGGAACATTGCACTGAGGAGACAAACCTGTGAGCACTCCCCAAATCAAAGGGCTGGGGCCATTGTAAGAAAGCAAAATCCTGCAAATCAAGTGCACTGGTCTAACTGGAGCTGCAGTTGACTCTCTGCTATTTCTCAGGCATTTTGCTTGTTTATATTTTTCTAATGAATATTGTATCATTTCTTAGGAGGTTTTTATCTGGGTGTTAATGCCACTTTCATGTGGAATTAAAACATGATAATACAAGGACATTAAAGGAGCATAAGTCTTCATGTATTTTAATCAATGGACCTGATTTATTCAAAATTCTACATATCTTATCAGTAATTGCATTTTGAACCCCATATTTAGCAGAAGTTTTAGTAGTGCCAAACTTTGAAGTTGGATGTGATGATGAATGGGGAGCTGCACAGAGCTCTGTTTGGAATGTTAACAAGCCTCTTGAATTATCTGACTTTGTGTCAGATCCCTGTGTTTAATGAGTTTAATGTGAGGGACATGTGAATGCATTGTGGCTGCAGAAACAGATCGGGGTCACTGCAGGAAATGCAGGTCAGGACTCAGTTTCCTGAGAGTAGCTGTTGTGTTCCAGAAGCATCAGGTACATCAACAGGCTGGAATGGTGACATTTTCTTGGTGATCACACTCTGGGGTATTTTTGTGTCACTGAGTCCCTTTTCCTCATTAGGTGATGGTGGAAGAGAAGTCTGTGATTTTTAATCTCAAAACTCAGTGTGCATTTATTGATATTAGAGAGCAAATGGTCAAATGGATGATTGATCTGGGAATGGACTTCCAAAGGAGCACGAGGGAGTTCTGTAGCACTCCTGGTGAATTTTGAGGAGTGGGGATACCTGTTCCTGTATCTGTTCTTAAAACCCCACTTTTTACTGCCCCAAGAAAGGTTTGAGTCCTTGGAAACAAACTACCCAACCATTATCCTGCAAATTGGAACGCTTTCATTTGTATTTATTTAACTCATTCATGGTTTTGTCACTTAGGAGACATGTCTTTCAAAATACAAGTGTAAGGCCCAATTTCAGCTTCAGAGCTGACAGCTTTCTCATAAATACGGCTCCGAGGGAACACGTGAGCCTCCTCAGTACCAATACATTTCCATGCAGCCCACATGCTTCCCAGGTGTCCCTGGCAAATCTCTGAGAGCAGACAAGACTAAAACCTCCCAGCTCTTTCCATCTGAAGGTACATTTGTGTGTCGTTTCGCCACAATGCACTCGATGGGAGAACAAGCGCAAGTCGAGTCCCGCGTCTATTTTGCTCTCACAGTGGGTGCTGTTGCCTCGCAGACACATCCATGTGGAGCAGAGATCCTCCCCAGGCAGGATGCAGGGACTGTGTGCTCCCTCTGCCATGCCCCTGATTTGGGTGGCAGCAAAAGTTCAGGGCTCCTTAAAAATTGTTTGAATTCCCACAACGTGCAGGAACTGTGTCGTCACGCGCTGTGTTTTGGCGTCGGGGAAGGCTGGGTGAGAGGGGGAAGAGGAGCCGTAGAGAAGACAGCTTATGTTTAGACAAAAATATCATGTTAATCAGCACAGATGGGATGAGAAATACAGAAAAAGTACATGATAGTTTAATAGGTTTTTGGCAAAATGTGTTGGCTTTTTTTTCTCTCCTTTGACTGTACCTGTCTGTGGCTCCAGCTTTGCTGTAACAAAGACCTGAGTGATTGTTTTATTTTACATGTTTGAAGCCAACCATAATGAACCCAGTTTTTATCTCCCTACATCCTGGTCCCAAAGTCTCCCAAATACAATGCTTAATTTTCCTTCAGTTCTTTGTGTTTGGATGGCAAGCTGGGGAACATATTTTTGCACAGTATGAAGCATCTTGGCAGACTTCTCAAGCCAAGTATCTTGGATCTGTCAAAAGTGCTAATAGGCTTTGTTGAGCTTCTTTAAGTTTCTAAATCATATTTGCTTTTTGCTTTTCTGCACTTTTTTATTTAAGGATGATTAAGATTGCACTTGAATTCATGACTAATCTAATTTTGCTCTCACATGTGCTTTTTGTATAAGGCTGTCTTTATCATATAGCAACCCTTTCATGTCTGTAAGAAGCCATTTGGAAACAAATTCCCTAATTCAGCATTTCTGGGTGTATTACCTTTTCCTCCACAATGCCCCTTTTCTTTAATTTCCATGTTTTAAGAAGCGAAAACACCCTCTCCACACTCAAATCCTGTTTTCCTTCCCTTGCCCTGAGAAGCCCCTTTTTCCAGGAGAGCAGAACACGCTGGGATCCAGTTGCTCTGTGGTGGCTCTCTGGGTTTGATAGTGAAGCTCTCAGGGTCACATTCTGTTTGCTAGAGGACAGCTGAGGGGTTTAGTCCCTGCCCACGAGTCGTGCCCTGCAGCACAGCGAGAGTGAGGGGACGGGGTGGGCATGAAGTGACAGTGGAAGGTGAAACTGCAGCACGACAGAAGAATGAACTCTGTTTGCCTTTTGGGTTTCTGGGTTATTTCTGTTAAGGACACTTGGTTTTGTACTGTGGTGAATCACAAATTCTTCTTCTCTCTTCCCAGAGGAACCTGACGGAGTACTTTGTGGCAGTGGATGTGAACAACATGCTGCACCTCTACGCCAGCATGCTGTACGAGCGCCGCATCCTCATCTGCTGCAGCAAGCTGAGCACTGTGAGTAAAATGCACAAGACTTTCTGCTAGACACAGGATTTTTTTTTTTTTTTTTTTACAGTCGTGTACTGGATCTGGTTATCTCCAGGTCCCCTTTTCAGTCTCCCTCATGCAACCTCAGCTCGGTTCTGTGCCTGTGTGTGAGGATTTTACAGAACTCCTCTTGGCCTCTGATGTTCAAATGAGGAGGGATTTTTTGGACACAGGAATTTTTGGGGTTGTTTGGTACATGAATGTACAAAGGCTTATGCCTTAGTGAAGTCCTTTGTTCATAATTTACTTGACAGGAAAAAAAAATAGATAAATGACACTGTCAGATGGATGTTGCAGTGACCTTCTCTGGAGGGACCAGAGGAGTGGGCTGAAGTACACTGACAATCCACAGTTTTGCAGTTGTGTTTGATAAGGTTTAGTCTTAATGCTACTTAGGCTCCATCAAGTGTCTGAGAGATGAAAGCTGCTGAATATTCTGGAGTACTCTCTTCTAAAAATGGCTGGAGATCAAAACGAGCACAGGCCTGCTCAGTTCAAAGTTTTGAGCTCTGCATTTCAAGGTTTAGCAGTCAATAAGTTTGTGATTTTCCTTATAAAAGCAAATGCTCCGTGGTCGTTGTGTTTGCTCTGTAAATGGCTATTGACTGCTTTCCTTTGTGAGTGACGAAGATGGTTTAACTCATTTTGCTTTCCAGTGCTGTGATCCTGGCTAAAGCAGAGCTGCCATTTCCATGTCGTGTGGCATTAACCAGGCTCTGACCTTGTGTTTGAGACTAAAACTGCCCCATGGAATTGCAAATGCTCGAGAAGGCTGAAATAGGGTCCACAAACCCATGTAGGGTGGTCTGTCAGCACAGGGCAGAGAAGTGAGAGAGAGTAAGGCCTCATACCTAAGCCCAGGATAACTGCAGGATCATTTTGAAGGGTGAGCCAAAGGGGGAGAGTTAGAATAACCTCTGGGACCTAATTATAGTTATTAATAATGTTTACAATCAACTCCCCATTTAACTGAAAGCACTTAGGTATTATGAAGTTTAATACTATGGAAAACTTGCAAAACCTTAACTTCTATATCTACCAAGTGTTCTGTGTCCTTGCTACTGAAATAAGGAAAATCCATCCAGGTAATGGAATAAAACGAAGGAGAGGTGTTTATTTCAGCAACCTGCAGAATGAAGAGAACAGTACATGATCAGAGGGGAGGGAAGAAGAGAAGGGCTGCCCAAAGCATTTCAGAGATTGTGTGGTTGGTTGGTTTAATCTCTCCCTTTGTGACAGAGCCTGGGAAGAGGAATTACTTACCTGTCACTTTGCCTTCCTTAATGAGCCAGTTCACAAGGGGGGCTGGGTTTTTTTCCCCTATTTTCCTGCTATTTCTCTTCCTTTTGCCTCTGTCCAAGATAAAAGCCTGTCTGGTTCTGGGGAGGGAGGGGTATTCATACTGTGTGTTCTTAGCTTACAACTTCGTATGTGAGCTGCTCCCAGGCTGGAGTGACAGTGTAAGACAGGTTTGAAGGCTGGGCCGCAGCCAGCGATTCCTGCTCGGCGGCTTCCAGCAGTAGGAACAAGCTGCATTCTTTTATTTCAAACTGTGCTCAGCGGAAGCCAAGACCTTGGAACTGGAAAGGAACCAAACCCAGAATCCTCCAGTGCTGCAGGGTGGGTGGGGCTGGGGGGCCTCCTTTGTTTGGAGTTCTCAGTTCTCCAGCAAGGAAAGTGGAAGGGACCTGTTTGCAGTTCATTTGTTTGGACTTTGGGAGACACACTTTGTGCTTAGGGCTTGAATTGAGTGGCAGGTAAGAGAGGGAGAATCAAACCATCCTGGGTGGAAAGGCTTTTATGGTGGGGTGAATTCTGTGCTACAGTACATCATCTCAAATTCAGATTTTGATTTCCAATACCCTTACATGCTTAAGTTCAATGAGATTTAGAATGAGGCTGTGTTAATCAGCTATTTCATAAATCATGTACTGAACCTATAGAAGAATTATTGGTGTTTTCTTGGATTTTATTCTGTTTTCCTACAAAAGGAAATGCAAATAATTTCTCCAAGTGTTAAAACAATTATTGCTGTTAAATTTCCTTACGTATTCTGTGATCTAACTCCTCAAGAGTAGCCAGACATGAACCAAAATGCATCAACCCCCAGTGCTTGGCAGCAGCCCACCTGCTGGTGGGAGCACGCTGCTGCAAAATGAGGCTGGAGCTCTCCTTGCATCCCCAATTCCCTTTTCCATCAGAACCTGCAGCCCTGCCACCCCAGGGGGTGTTCACTGTCTGGGAGCAGGGCAGCACCAGTTGTGTCCCATTATGGCCTTAGACTTGGCCATTTCAGTGCTGCTCCTGTCTGGCTCCACACACGGAGGGGGATTTCCTTGCCCCATTTCCCTGTTATTTTGGGAGCGTTGGTGCAAAGCAAAGGCTCCCAGGGATGCTCTGTTGTTCCTGGGAGCTGCAAGAAGTGCCCAGTGAGTGGCGTCTCCCTCGCCCAGGGACCCCCTTCCCCCTCCAGCAGCTGCACCGAGCGAGGCAGTGGAACTAATCTGATTCCAGAGGCTGCATTCCCATGTTTGTGGCACTTGGGCATTTCTCAGGCTGCCCCACTGGGAAGTCCCTGGCACAGCAAGGACTAGAACTCGTGAATGCATAAACAGAGGCTACTGGGGGAAGAGTAAATATGATCTTTGCAGAAGAAATCCCTGCTCAAATCTTAAAACTCTTCCAAAATGTAGATGACATTGAAGTATGTCGAATTCTTCCAAGTACTGAAGAAATTTTTGCGTCATAGGAGAGTTTGATCCTCTTGAAGGTAAAAAACTGGCTGTGTTGTTCAGAGGCATAAAGGTAACACATAAACCAGAGGCCTGTGTCCCACCTTGCTGCCCAGTGCCCTGCACTTTGGTGACAGCCGGGTTCTGTTGCTGACAGAGGCTGCACTGAAGGCTCTGGCACAGAACAGAACCCAAACTGCCCCTGACACGGGGTCTGAAAGTCCTGGATTGGCTCATCCACCATTTCCCTCACCAGCCATGGGCTCCTTTTGAGAGCTCTGTAACTCACTGCTCTGTCTTAATGGAAATTCATAGTAATGAGGGTCATCTTTTCTTTCTGAAAGGTTGCTCCACATCTGACTGGATTAGGATTAATGCCATGATGTGTCTTTGCTTGGTTTCATCTCGGACACCTTCAGGCCACCACGGGGACCTCAGTCCCTTGGACTTTGTGTCCTTTGTGCCCTCAGTGCCTGTGAGCAGGCTCTCCCTCCCTCCCTGCCCACACAGGCTTTCCATGCTGGATCTCCTGCTGCTCAGATCCTCTCCTTGCAGTATTTTGTCCACAGCTTTTGCTGAATTTCCTTGCTGAGCATTACCACCTTCTCATTTTAATATCCTTAGTGAGTGTGACAAATACCCTGCTTATCTTCTCTTCCAAATTAATAATCATCGTTTGAAATAGGGTTGAGAGTAATTTCCTCTGTGAGGATTCTCCCCATGGCTTCACTGGCACTTGCCTTTGCTCCTTCAGTACTTGCCCACATCAAAACCCTTCTGCATGTGTTTTTAACAATATAACTGAGAAATTCAGTGGATCGAATGATTAGGTGAAGAGCCATTGGGGAAAAACTCCTTTTAGATAATCTAGATTTAATCACTGAGTTCAGTGTGAATTTTTTCCAGTTTGTGTTATAATTTCTGTGCATTTTTATGGTATCTAATGGATGGTAATTTCCAGGATTGGGGATTTGCCCCTGCTATTCCTTTGGTTCCCTTTGTGTTTTCGTTTCCATGTTTCTGTTGCTTTCCAGAATGCTGGGTGTTCTTTGCAGGTTTTGTTTGTTGAGTGAATCATGTTCTCAGCTGCTCACAGAGTCAGTTGGGTGAGGAGCACCATAAACCTGTCGTGCTTCACCCCGAGCCCCTTGTTCTTAACAGCAGTGCTGGATTTTCTGATGAAACACGTTGATAGGAAAGCAGAATGGATTCATTACTGTCTTGTTTCTAACTTTGCCATGCGTGGCCTGGGGCCTGGCCCGTTTCTGATGCAGTTTTGATGGTGTTTTTCAGTTAACTGCCTGCATCCATGGCTCTGCAGCCATGCTCTACCCGATGTTCTGGCAGCACGTTTACATCCCTGTTCTGCCCCCACATCTGCTGGACTACTGTTGGTAAGGCCATATTTGTGTCTGTGTGTTGTAGATATGTGAATATATCCCTGAGATTCACAGCAGTGTTCACGTTTCTGTGTGCTGGTCCTAAGTGCTCTTATGATGCAACTGTCACTCTGAAAATACAGTGTGTTAAGGAGGCACCAACCCAGTAAGTACAAATATTTCTGTGTTGAAATAGTCTAATAGGAGGAGTGGTTACTGTGGAATGCTGCCACTTAGATATTGTGTCATTAAATTCTGTTTTCAGCATGTCTGTGTCAAATATTCCAATTTGCGTTAAGACTCCAACAGGATACATTTTTCTCATTTTCTTGCTTTTCTGATCTTCTGTTGAGGGTGGGGAAAAAACTGCTAAAAAACCCCTGTCTTTCATTATGAGTGTGTGTTTAGAACATGATATTTACCTTACTGAGGGGAGTGAGTGACCTCAAGGCTTCCTCGAGGAGCTCAGCTCCTGGCAGAGGCTTTGGCTTGGCAGGCTGGTTGTCCATCCCCCGGGGGACACAGACCTGTGCAAAGGGGCAGAGAGCAAACCTGGGGCACTGGACCCCAGCAGGGAGAACCACAACTCACTGGGCCCTGTGAATGGGTTGTTTTATGGCCAGGATGGAGGGAGCTGGAAGAGTGGGATTCCAGCATGAGTGACTGGGGCAGGGTGTGACTGCACACTCACAGATACAGCTCCTGACCCAGCCAGGAACTTCAGCAGGACAGGGAGCTACACACCCTGTCATTGTCTGAATAATTTAGCAACAATTTATGTGCCATAAATATATTTCTCGAAATAGAGTCCTTCTATTTTGTAACCATGTGAACTTCCAGATGTCATTTTTGCCTGGGAGGACTGAGCAATCAGCTCCCTGCTCTCTGCTTTAAGGCAGTATTGCTGCTCTCTGGTGTCTGCCTCTTAAGGGAAATGACCTGAGATTCTTCAAAAAGGAAGAGTTTAATTTAATTTTAATTATTGCCTGGTTATTTCTTTTGCAAATATGACATAAGAATTTTAGAGAGCCGAGGTGGGAACAAAATTTAAAGCAATGAGAATTCTTCAGTTCTTATGAACACAGAATATCATGTTGATTCAGTTGGCTGTGCCCTTTTACTGACTGTGCTGCGACGCTTTTGAATCTTCCCCTGCTCTTTTGAGACTCACAGAAGGGTGGACAGACCGTGTCACTCGTGATCTTTGAAAGTCTTTGAGAAAAAGTATATTCCACCTGTGATTATTTGCCTTCTGCTTCCCATTTCCCCCTTGGAAGGATTTTCTTAAGCTTGAAATTTCTGTTCCCCTGTGTTGCTGCCTGACGTCCCCACCCTCAGAACGGGAAGTGCCAGAAGGTTCTGTCTCCAAAATGCTCCAAAATACCCTGGCTGTGCGCTGGGGCCGCTGACTCAGTGGTGGTGCTGCAGCATCCACGGGTCTGCAAGGACTTCACTCCTCTGAGCCCTGTCACGCAGATGAGCTGAGGACAGGGGGTGGGAGGGGAAGCAAGAGGAAGAGGGCTGTCCTTCATTTTATTTTTTGGTCAGGCACCACTCTTTGATATGTTTTCAGCCCAGGGAAAGGTTCTGGGGGGGAGGAGACTGGAAATTGGTGGTGATGCTGTCATTAGATTTCACACCTTCATGCACAATTGCTCGTTCCTTCAACTAGAGAGCAGAGGGAGCATCTGAAGCACAGCTGCAGTGCTGGTGCTTGCTCTGGGGTGCTTGGTTTGTGTGTTTGTGTTTAGAGCAGGTGCCACGAGTCCTGCTCAGTGAGGTGCTGCCACCAAGCATCAGGAGCCAGGCACATACAGCTACTGAAATGTGGTGGATCTTGTCCATCTCTTTCACTGGGAATTTAAACACTTCTTGATGTGGCAGACACAGTCTATCGATTGTCCTCACCACTTTTTCCAGTTTGTTTTCCATGTGCCATAAACCCACTCCCACTGTGTCTGTTTTCTCCCTTCCTGCTCTGGGTGTCTGTGTTTGAGATGAGCCTGTGAGAAAAGCCCATCTTTGCTGTGACACAGCTGAGTGTGTTCCCTGAGTCCCAGAGCTCTGTCACCAGAAGCAACAGTACATTTTGTAGGGGGATTACACAGCTTTTTCTGTCCCAGGCTGCTTAGCAGGCAGCGTTACTGTGTTCTGAGAGCACCCTGGCCCAGCTGCTGAACAAACCCTTCTGCTGAATTCTGAATGTCAGTGAGGGATCCAAGGAGAAATCAGGAGACTGCCCTGGAGAGGGAGGTACCACTGGTGGGAGAGAGCCACCCCTTAGGTCAGTGTCTGTACATCAAGACATGAACTTAGTAAATGGGGTCTCACCCATTTTCCTGGAACAAAGAAGCAAAATGGTGCAACCCCTGTGTAGCTGTAAATAGGAACCTTTTGGACATCCCTGGGCTTTTACTTACTTTTCCTGGAAAACTGCAGAATTTTTTAAGGCTGGGCTTTTTCACCTAAGAAGAGATGTCCCTCTATTTCACCTGCTTCTCTTCCAATTAGCAGTTGCCCACCTCTTGGGAGCATAATTTGCCTAAGGAAACGAATTAAAGAAATTGTAAAAATGCAGCTGTAATAAATGGGCACTCCACAGCCATTATGTCCCCAAAATCCATATTCATGCCTAGGCAGTGCCACTGCAATGATTGGATATTTACCTCCATAACTCATGTGACTGTAAATAAGGCTGATTGCCCGGGGAAGCAGCAGCTCGGAGCAGCAACGACCCCTCTCTTTGTTCCGGAGGGCTCTGCAGGCACTTTGTTTGAGCAGCAGGGACGGGGCAGAAATTGATACTTCTTCATTTGGCACTTAATGGCTGTTGGCTGCCAGCAAACAACTTGAGTCATTAGGAGCTGTGGCTGTGAGAAGGCCCAGGACTGATGAAGTGTCGGGCAGCGGGGCAGGCCTGGCCCGAAGGGCAGCCTTTAATCTGCCAGGGCTCCCCGGAGGATTAAAGGTTGTGCCGGGTGCTTCTCCCCTAGACGAGGGATGTGTCTCGCTGAACTCGCCTTGAAAGTCTTGGAAGCACCATCGAACCTGATAAAATATTCAAAGCTGTGTGAGTGTTTCCTGTCTCAGGACAGGAATCTCAGGGAGGAGGAACTGTTGCAGTGTGCCCTGAGTGGGGAAGGGGGACACACACCACGTTCCCCTGCACAGGATGGTAACAGAGTATTTTAATAATGGCACATGATTAACTCACAGTAAAGAGAAATGGTGATAAAAGCAATTTATGAAGCCTGACATGAACCTTCAACATTTACATCCAGGTGTGTTTCCTTTTTCAGTCAGATTGATGAGGGATGACAGAAGAATAGGATCTCTCTGGCAGATTTTATTGGACATACCTATGCTCTTTACCAGATTATATTTTATTGGGGTTATTTTTGCAGTCCCTGTAGTTGTTTTGTGTGCTATGTTGCTTTTACAGGTAATGTCTGTCACTCCAAAATTTGCATCCAAAGCCGATCCACGTATCTTAAGCCAGATCTTGTCTGTAACTCATTAAAATCCTACTGGAGGAGTGGAGTTTTAAGGTTTAAACATTCTTATTGTTCTTTTGTTGATAAACTGGAGGGTTGACCCACGGGTGTGCTGCAGCTGAGGGCCTTGCCCAGGCTCAGCCTTCGCTGTGCTGGTGACAGGCTGTGCAGCCGTCCCCGAGCGGCCGGCGTGCTGGAATGCTGCTCTGCTCCTGCTTCCTCTCATTACAGCTGCCAAGCCCCCACTACACGAGACATTTGCAGGCTTTAGACTTCCTGCCGAGGTTCCGACTCTGCGTTTTGGGGATTGGAGCTGCCGAGTTCCCGCGGGTCCCTAATTGGAACCACATTGGGCTGGGTGCGCGGCAGGAGCGGCGGCGGCGGCAGAGCCCCCGGCACGTGGGGCAGCCGGACCAGGCGTTCCTCCCCGGCTGGAAAATCCTGGGGAATTATCTCACTCCGGGGCTGTGGCCACTGGGAACGAGGAGATGATGGTGTTTGCCACGAGCCAACCCCGCAGAGTGCCCGGCAGGAGCTGTGCCCAGCTGAGCGCTCCGTGTGTCCCGGGGCAGTGTCACTGTGGGGTGGCAGTGCTGTCCCAGCGCCTGGCTGCGTGCTGTGTCCTCACCCATGGCATTCCTGAGCAAGCAGAAGGTGCAGGGCTGGTTTGTGCCCCTCTGGGCTCTGTCACATCTCTGTAGGGATGTGTTTCAGTGTTCCCCAGTGAACTGGGAAGGGGGTCTGGAAGTTACGTGGGTTTAATGTCTTCAGAAAGAACAAGGAATATGGAATGTCTCCTGTAGAATGTCTAGTGTAGAGGCTGTTTCCACCCCGGTAGAGCATCCAACAGAGTGGCAGTTTGAGGGGGTGTGTTAATAAACAACATAAATATTAATATGCTTACCAGTAAATATATATTTTTAAGGTATTTTTCAGGAAAAGGAGGAGCAGGGATTTTGCTGCTCTGGTGTCTCAGGGGTTTTTTCAGCACTGTACTGCTCTTACTGAGCAGTAGGCACCAGCTTAGAGCAGCAATATGGGAGATATTTTAATCCAAGGCAGCACAGTGACATTTCTCTCATTTTTTCATCTGAAATTGAAAATGAGCTCTTTGAGCTTCTGTATCCAAAGCGAAGGGAGGCTCTATTTTAGAAGTTGTGTCTGTCTGTGTTGCTGTTTCGCAGGCAGGATGTGCCATATTTGCAATTAGCAGCTCTGGCACCTCCCTGATGGCTCCCCTGCATGGCCCTGCTCTGGGTGGGGCTGCCCTGGGTTAACATTAGAAACGTGTGTACAGAGACACAGCTGCAGGGCTGGCACCAGCCAGGGCACACTGGGCAGATCCACCTCCCTTGAACTGTCCGTTCTGCTCACCACGAGAGCCTCACCTGTGCTGGGGGGACATTGGGCTGAGGCCTCCTGGGGTGTTTCAGTGGGGTGTCCTGAGGGGGGTGTTGGCATCAGGGTCTGTCCTGGCAACTCTGCAGCTTAGCAGAATCTTCTAAAGTGATTTTTGTGGTTTCTTTTATAAATGTAAACATGTCAAGATTTATACTTAAAAATGAATTGCTTAAAAATGTGTCTGGACTCATTCAAAGAATTCAGAACTTGTAGTACCAGGTGATACACATACACTAAATTAGCCACCTGACACTACAACAGGATGCTTTCTTTGAAAGAATGCTCTTGGAAAACTCTGGGTATGTTTTTAAAATTGCAGTAACATGTTTTGTTTGTTTTATTTAACAGAAGACTCCACTATCAGAGATATGCTTAGTAGCTGTCCTTAGGTACCTGCCTGAACTCAGGCACTTGGAAATTCTGCTGCCAAGAAAAATTCAAGTCTTACAGGGCTGAGAGGATATTGCACAGTAAAAACAGTCTTTCAGATCGGGAAGAACATTTTGTTCACATGGGGTTTGTTTATACATATATGTATATATTAATTTTTAAGCAAAATCCAGTCCAGTATCACAGTGTTTTCCTGTAGCCAATTTTGTAAGTCGTTGTGTGATTTCAGTGTTGTGGGAATGTAAAGCCAGTTTTTTTTCCTCTCTGCAGTGCCCCCATGCCCTACCTCATCGGGATACACTTAAGTCTGATGGAGGTAAGTCTCTCTCACTGTTTCTGAAACTATATATAGTGGAATGATTCAGAGCCAAACTCCCCAGGCAATTACACATTCATTCATATGCTTAAAAACGCACTAATGCTGTTAATTTGGGCGTGCTGGGGAGCTGAGCTGAGCTGAGCACACATGGCCATGGCAGCCCTTCAGGAGCCCTGTGAGCTGCCCCTGCTCCGGGGCAGAGCTCACCTGGGGTCTCCTCCCCACCCTGGGGCTCCCTTTGGTCCCTGCAGCGCCTTGGTTGGACTGACTCACGAAGGCAGAGTCGATATTAAACCACACTGTTGACAGTTACAGTTCTCTTTTAGGCTTTTGCAGACAGATTGTAATTTTTTTAATGTTCGAAAGATCTGAAAAGAAGGAACTTGCTGTTAATGTTAACACAAAGCTGGCAGAGAACCAGCCCTCACAGAAAGCTTCTCCTATAAACAATTCCCAGTAATTCATGTGACTTTTAAAAAACTCTAAAAGTGGAAATAACGCATTTGCTTTTGACTGGTGAAACAGTGGATGACTTCCTTCAAAAGTATCTGGGGGACAACATAAACTACTCACTCAAGTCCTGCTGAAAATGCTCCTCCTGTTGATTGAACCCCTTGCACAGGAGCTCTGAACAAGGAGTGTGTGCTCTTGCCTCCTGGGGGCTCTTCAATTAGCAGGGGTGGGCTGGTGGGAGCTGCACGTGCCCTCGTGTCCCCGTGTGAGATCCCTGGGTGTGGAAATTCAGCCCTTGTGTTCAGGGGGCAGAGCAGTTCAGAAAGCTGGGTTCACACCACGTAAAGGAGCGTGAATTACTGGAATAATTGTTCTTGCATTGTGTCATCTCTCTGCCAATACTGATCAAATATCCTTGCCCAAGGGCAGATGTATGTAATGATGATGCCCTGTGTCTGTGTGCGCTGTGGAACTTCCCCTTTTCCCAGCATTAACGGGAAGTAATGTTAGAAGTCAGTTTTTTCATGAGAAGATTGAATGTGCATAATGTCTTTATTCCTTTCCATACCATCCTGGGTACAGGTGATTTTTTATGCCCTTTATATTGCTAAATGAAGTACAGAACTGCAGCAGGATGTGGTAGTGGGTTACCGGTTATTTTAAAGTCAACGTGTACATTTGTTTGTCCATCATGTACTCGTGTTCAAGGGGCTCCTGAGAATGCCCCTCACCTGCTGCACACACAGGAGTGAGGGAATACCTGGGAAGAAATGTATTTTCCATACTGATCAGGAACCTGCCTGCTCCCTGCGTGTCCCAGGCCATGGCTGGGGTGGTTGTGGTGTTCCTGTGAAGGCAGAGCAGCCCTGGTGGAGGGTGGGGTGACATCACAGAGCCCTGGCAGTCTCACAGGTACCTGTGCTCACCACGAGCTGTGTGCTCGGCCTGGGACTGGATGTAGCAAAACAATCAGGAATTGCACCCTGGAGCTCTCTGGGTGATGTGTCACTCCTGCCTTGCTCCACAAACCCAGTGCCTCCTCTCTGTGTCTCAGACTGCAGGGCTCTGTGGGCCTTCCAAACTCCATCTGTACAAACTCAGAAAAAGGAGTTGTTCTTGGAGAAGCCAATTTTCATCCGTTTTAGTAACTTGTGAAGAAATCTGTTTAGTACTAAATCCAGTCTGGCTGCTGAATAGCCAGAGATTCTGGAACACAGACACACTTTGGCAAAGTACAGTTATTCCAAGTGCCTTATCAAATAAATGAAATAAATAAACCAGACTGTTTTCTCTGCCGTAACTCTGCTTGTTCCATCAGAAAATAACACCAAACCCCACAGTGGCTATTGAATCTGTCTGTTGGCAAGTGCTGCTGAATTTCTGTGCCCTGGGCAAGGGAAAGGTGATGTTTGGCACACGAGCTGGACAGTTCCTGGGTTATCTCCCTGCCTCTTTCTGATACTCACTGCCTTTGTCCCTTCCCTCACACGTAGATATAAAATTCTGTGGTTTATGTGTCAGAATAACATCGTAGTAGCAACAGCAATTTTTTTCTCATGGTATAGCAGTTTTGTATTTTTAAAAATACATTGTCTTTTCCATATCAAAATAATTTTATAAACTAGAACTACAAACCACTGCCATTATTCAGTATTGCTTTTTCTTTAAATGCTGAAATTTCAGCTAATAGGACTTTGAAGTGTTCTGAATAAACCCAGGTGTCAGGATAAGGGGTTAATTCCCCAGCCCTCCGTTCCAGGTGGGCCCTTTACCTGTGCAGAGCCCCCGGGGGTGACTCCAGGATTGTCTGGGCTCAGGCTCTGCCCCAGCAACTGCCACTGTAGGATTATCCTCGTGGGGTAAATGTTAGTGGCAGCCTGAGCTTGCCCAGGGAGAGCTGTGCTGTGAAGGGGAGAGGGGATTTGGGGTAGAGGAAAAAATGACGTTCTCCCTTTCGTGTTGTTTCTGTGGGTTTTGCTGTCCCAGTGTAGGAATGGGGCCCTGGAGGAAGCAGAAATGTTAGTGATTTTGAAGAAAATACCCCCCTCTCAGCTCAGGGGGGTTTTCCAGGCTGGTTTGTACCCTGAAGTTGGTTTGGAGTTTCCCGTGTTCCACGGGGGCTCTGTGGAAGGAGCAGTTGTTTTAATGGAAAATGACAAATTTTTCTTATGATTAAAATATCAAGCATATCCATTGACTGTTAAATCTAATTTGCTGTGACTGAAATGTTCTCCAGTGAGATAAGATAATCTCCTGTTATAGGTCAGAGGGCTCCGACTGATTTATGGGGGAAAACCTTGGTAGAAAATATAGAGCTGTGTTTTGTGCTCTTATTTTTCAGCTTTTCTATCATCACCTAGTTAGTCATTCTTTATAAGATTTCCATTTAGCAATCCATAAAGTGACTTCAAAGAGGGCTAAAAGTTTATAAGCTGTTGGATAAGCAAGGCTGGAGCTATCACATGAATAATGGAACATGCTTACAGAACTAATTGAATTCATATTAGAGGAAGATAAGTACTTAGCAGTGATAAATAATGAGATAGGAAAATGAAACTCTATCAGAAGAACACACCCCTTTCATAATGTTAGTTTCTCTCTCTGTGCTGTAGGTTATTTTAGTCCTCAAATTCTATTAAATTGACCTTTGTGTTGGAAGTGGTGTCAACCTTGGCTGCAGCCTGTTCCCTTTGGTCAGGGTAAACGATGCTTTCAGCAACTGTTTCTGCAGGAAGGTTATTAGTGGGATGGTGCTGATGGAGGAGGAATGCCCTCGACCTGGGGGACTCCCTGTTGGAATTTGGGCACATGTGGTTTGGATTGACTGTTGGGGATGGTTGTGTTGGGCTGGGAGATGTGGAGCTCTGGCAGCAGAACTGTGCCAGGATCCAGTCACCCTCTCCCTGCCCTATCTGGGGCACAAACCCAACATTTACACTTAGGGATTAGAAGAGCATTTCTTACCCTTTTTTGATAATACTCCAGTCATTCAAGGACTTTTCCTGAGTCTTCAGAATTGCAGTTCCTCCAAGGTTGTCCAAGACAAACGTGTGTGTGAAACTGCCCATCGCATCTCAGAATGATTCCTGACCTTGTTCCTAAGCAAAGAGGACAGCTCTGCACGTCACAAAAGCTGTATGAGCAGGGTTTTGTTTGATTTTAACCTGGTAGCAGTAAAGATGCTCCTGTTAGGAAAGGCGGGTTCCCTGGAGTTGCTGCTGTGTCCCACGTGGTGATCTCAGCTGCTGCTCATCCTCTCTGCCTTTCTGTGGGTGGAAAGCAGGACCCTCTGAGCCCCACACACCTCCCCAGGAGGGACTTTCTGGCACGTTTCCCTGCTCTGGCTCAGGGAGGTGTGAGGATGCTCTGTTTGGGATCCAGTCAGAGCCCAGTTAGTGTGTGTCAGTCTGTCAGTCTGGGCTCAGCCCTGGCCCTGCCACGGGCTCCCCCCTCCTCAGAACACACCCTGAGAATTCACTGACCACTGGGCTCTGCCACTGGTGGTGGTAATTGTTAATTATATTGTTTGATTGGGGTGAGAAGTAGTAATTGGTTTTTTCCATCCATTTATACTTAGTAAATCAATGCCTTTCTACCAGTGAGTGAGGAAGTGCAGCTTTTCCACAGGGTTTAAATGAAGGGGTTATGGATACACTTAAATCCAGGCCTTAGAACCCCAAATGCAGTTTGGCCACTCACAAATATCACCAGTATTGCTGTGCATGGTTTCAGGAATATTGATAAAAATGCATTTTAAAATGTGGCAGATGACTTGTGGAGTTATCCTTTATCCAGTTATTGGACAAACGGAAATAAGAGCCGTGTTTCGAGAGGAGCTGCAGGGGGGCACGTTGGAGGGTCGTGTTCAGGAAAGCCAAGCCCTGCAGCTCCAGGCAGAGGGAAGGGTTTGTGTGTGCAGCTCCAGGGTTTGTGTGTGCAGCTCCAGGGTTTGTGTGTGCAGCTCCAGGCAGAGGGAAGGGTCTGGGTGTGCAGCAGAGCTGGGGCAGCCCCGGTGCTGTTTGTCACTCAGCTGGCAGCAGCTGCTGGTGATGAGGATCTGGGAATCACCTGTGCGGGCTCGGGGTGCCCGGGCGGAAGGTGGGAGATGGGCAGGGGGCTGGGAGCCCACCTGCTGTGCCCGGATCAAAGGGCCCCGGGGTCAGGGGGCACATCCCCTCACCCAGAGCTGTCTGCTGAATAGCCATTTCAGGTTGTAAATCTGAGCGGGGTTTCATTAAGTCCTTCTGGCTGCTGTTGGGGCATGAAATAATAAAATTTTATATCCGCTGCATTTCCTGCTTCTGGCAGCCAGGTTGACACTCTGCTGTCTGCAGCGTTGGGGTGTTTTCCGTAGGAAAATACATGGAAACTATTAACTGAGGACAGGCAAGTCATTAAGCAAATGGGCTTTAGACTTCTTCTGAATCGTACAATAACTTCGGATCTAGTGCACAAGCAAGCTAGAATGTTAGTTTTGGTTAACAGTGTTGCCTTTCCAAAAGAATTGTTACCTCTTTACTGTTACAACATTCTTTAATGTGTTGATCACTTTTGTATCTGGTTATGAAGCTTCATGATCAACTTGGTTTATGTTTTGGCTCCAGTTTAGCCATGAAGTGACCCAAACCTGTTTTTTGAGCGGAGGAGGGTAGTGGTGGTGGTGTTTGGGTGTTGTGGGGTTTTTGGGTTTGTGTTGGTTTTTTTTAAATCGAACTATTCAATAAAATTGTTCACCTGAAAGAAGTTTAGCTGGGGATTTTTTATGGTAGAAAATGCAAAACCTGCCAACTGCAGCCAGTGATGATAAAATAACATTTAGTGCAAACTGGTGTTGGTATTACTGATGAATATTGCTTGTAGCATGTGATGGGAGTGAGACAGAGGAGCACCCCTTAATACTTCTATTCAATATAGTTTCTCTGGTTTTGTGAACTTTCACATAAAACATTTAAATGACTTCAAGTGTTTGGCTGCTGGGAGCGGGACAGGCGCCCTGACTGCGCTTATTTACGGACCTGGTGTTTAAGGCCCCCTGGAGTTTGTTTGAAAAGTTAAGAGATTTTCACAGTAAAGGTGCCATTTCTGAAATTTAAAGTGCTCTTTTCACCAGGAGATAAGTTCTCTCTGATTAAGTCAGTAATTCTTACTAAGCCATGTTTATAGAGGCCATAAACAATGGGTTCAGTGTGCTTGTTAAACCAGCTTTCCATACCTCTCCACTCTTTTAAAAAGGGACATTTAAAATAAAAGGCAGGTGTAGATGTTAGTTTGATTTAGATGGATTTTAGATGATTAATTATGGCTACAAGTAATTGGGCAGGGATGGTTAAGAGAGGTTTGCAGGAGTGAGATGTGATGCCCATTTTCACTGAATCTCTCCTTTTGACTCAGCACATCCCTGCTCTGTAGCAAAGTGAGAGTAGGAGACTGGAGTGGTCACGTTTCCTCTTGGTCTTTGCTTTTCCACATTTTTTTTCAGCAGAATATGAACATACTGAGCACAGTGCAGTCTGCTGAACAGGTATCACTTTACTTGTAAAATTGTGTTTAGCTATCCAGGAAGCTGTGGAATACGGATGGGGCCGTGTGTGGCTTGGGGCTGTCCCTTCCAATTTCCAGAGAGTTATGACGACACACAAACTGTACTTGTGAAAAATGATCTACGTGTTGGTGTGATTCGTGGAGTCCAGTGGGATTTCACATGAGAAATGCAGCTGAAGGATGGGAATTTTTACTCAGATTCCAACCTGAGAGCCAGTGCTGTTATTTCCCTGTCAGTTTTGCCCCACTCAGCCAAAGAAACGTGTGATTATTGGACAAAAGCCCTTATAACTGTCTGAGAATACCTTTATCAAAGGGGATAGTAAAAACAGAGATGATAAAACCAGCTAAGGATTAAGATGGACTGGTCAGTCTGCATTTGTCTAGGATGAGCCACGATCAAAAAATCGTATGTTTTCGAATGCGTTGCAAGACAGATGCTATTAATCAAGTTAGTCTCTGGTGTTTTATTAAATCTGAGGGTTTGTCTCAAGGGAAATCCACTGCCTTAGTACAAATATTGAGGAGTTCTGAAGTAAGGCTGAGCTGTTTGTGGTGCAGAGGTGCAGCAGAGCAGAGTTTAACATGTATTCCTTTCAGGTACAGTTATTTCTGGGCCCTGTGGGGATGATGTGGGAGCAGCACGAGCAGCATCCCCCTGAGCTGTGCTCCCTGGCTGATCCCCACACGTCACAGGCCTGTTCTGTGCTCCAGAAAACCCCAAATTCAGCTGAAGGGAAGGTGCAGACTCCTCACCAGAGTTACAACCCCCCCAGCACGTTCCCCACGCGTGTGCTGCTGCTGGGGCAGCAATCAGGAGAAGGTTTGAATTCCTCCTGTCTTGTCCTGCCCAGCACTCGAGTTTGACAAGCTTCTGGCTTTGGTTAAGCACTTTGCAAGGCCTTTTTGTTGGAGGTTTTTAGACTCCTCTGAGTATAAGTGAGATTTTTAATTTTCTGAAGCAGGAAGGAGCAAATCAGTTTGTCTGGTGCTTCCGGACTCCTAGAAGGAGCAAGGCTCCTGGATTGCTTTAGAGTTTATCAGATGCAGCCAACGGAGTGACCTTTGGTTCCTGAAAGGCAGAGTGCCTGGTTTGTCGTGCAGTACTGCTGCCTTTTATATGGAAAACATTAAATGTAATATTCTTCTATTTAAGCTGAAGAAATGTCTCGTGAAGACCTGAACTTAAATGTCTACAAAGTGGGTTTTATGGTGGTGGTTTTTTTTTTTCAGCCCTAAGTACACAGCAGTTTGCTTTATAGACAGAGGACTGAGCCTTGAAAACTGAGGGTAATTATTTAGCTGCCTAAGGCTCAACTTCGCCATTGTTTTAGGACTTTAGTTCCTTTCTTTTAAGGGAAACAATTCCCCCCACCCCACAAAACCTTAATTAAAAATTGAGTATGTTTTTGTTCACTTTCCTCCTCAGTAACTTGCATTTGGTTGTGTGTGTAGGTATGTAGGTACTTAAACATTTATTTACAGTGTCACTGGGAAATTGCCTCAATTACCATGTTCTGTAATTCTACTTTGTCTGATTTTGAATTTTCAAAACTTTATTTGAAGAGACCTTAAACCTGTGGACTCAGTCAGTTAAAAAAACAGACACAATTCTCCTGTTAGTGGAAGTGTTAAGTATTTAAATGCTGCTCTGTTTGGTATCAGTGATTCTTTTACAGTTGTTTAAGCAGGGAAATCAAGTCTGACAGAGTTTAAATTTGCTCAGATCACCGGTATCTTTAGACACTCAGTTATAGGCATTAATGAGCCTTCTTTTGAGAAGTGGGCTCCGCTTTTCTCTTCTGTGTCCACGGACTGTTACAGATGATGTTAGCCCTCAAACTAGATTAGAAACTTTTCTTTCCCTCAGTTCATGGGAACGGGAGAAAAAGTTCAGACTCTCTGAGCAGGATATGGTGGAATTAATTAACCTCTGATGGTGTCCAGTTTACTCAAATGCAGTTGTAAACTTGTCTCTACTGGAGTTCTAAAATTCAACCTGGAATTTGGAAACCACTACCCATCCCTGACTTACTGCAACTCTTAACTCCTAGAAAAGACATTCCTTATTGTTATTTAAATGAATTTTGAAATATGAAAAGATTTGCTTGCAATCCTGACTCAGCTGGAGGCTGCCAAATGTGCAAACAGGACACCAGAATTAAGGCAAACATTAGTAGGGGTGCTTGAAATAAATCTTTGCTCGAATAACCACAGACTCTCTGGTTTGAAATATTTCAGTGTTCATGATGTTAAGGAACTCCCCTCTGCCAACTGAAGGTTAATTTTTCAGCATCGTAAAATGAATAAATAAAACAAATGATGGCAAAGTCAGGAATGTTGGTTGTTTTTAAAATGCTTGGTTCTGTAATTCCATGATGTTCTGCCACCACTTATGTCCTCTGTGCATCAAATGTAACCAGCTCCTCGTATTTACATTGTCCTCCCCTTCCCTGGCTTTGCTCCCCTGCAGAAAGTCCGAAGCATGGCCCTGGAGGACGTGGTGATTCTGAACGTGGACACCAACACGCTGGAAACGCCTTTCGATGACCTTCAGAGCCTCCCCAATGACGTGGTAGGTGTGGAGAGATGGATCCCAACTGCTGCTCCTCGGGGCTGTCCCTGAGTGCTCAGCAATGTTTCAACATTTGCAGACACTCTTTGAAGCCTCCTAATGAAAATGAGCCAGTGCTCGTGGGAGCTGGGAGTGCTGCACTGGTAGATAAGTTTTGTTTCCAAATGAAATTGGATGGGCTTGTTCCTGGGACTGCTTCCAGGTGAGCGTTTTAGATCCTGGGATATGATGGGGAATGGATTCCTACATAGTCCCTTCAGGCACTGATAGAATTCAGAATTTATTTGCTTTCTCATTCTTGCTTTTTCTTGGTAAATTATTTACTTTCCTTAATAACTTGATAGAAATGTTGCATCTTTCCCTTTAATGGGATGTTTCCCTTTGATGGGACACAAAGACATCCTGCTTGCCTCTGGAATCATCCCCACTAAAGAAGCCAAAGGGAAAAAAAAGCAGAGAAGTGTCTGAGAGTGGAAGAAACTGTTTCCAGGGCAGAGGGTGAATGTTTAGGAGAACATGGCAGGGAAAATCTGGATTTCTTTTGTTCCATGAAGATATTGTGCTGACAGGGAGAGCTGAACCTTTTTATGTGCAGTTGGGAAAGAAGAGTGGTACACAGGGAGCTCAGTCTAAGCTGGTGTGTGTGAGGAGGAGCTGCAGGGATGGTGAATGGGCAGTGCCTCCTGCAGTGACCCCCAGCATTCCCCTGGGATCTGGATCCATCCTGCCAGAGCAGGGAGCTGGGGAGGAAGGGAAAGGGCCATCTTGATTGGGAGCAATTTGGCTTTAACCAAGCATTCAGTCTATAAAAGTTGCTTCCACGAATTTTTCTGGCTTTATATAGTTTTTCATTTTGATTTCACTCCCAGCATCCAAATCTGCCAGCTGGTCACCGCTCGTGCCATTATCCACAACCCGGGGATGACAGACCTGTAAATTTCATGGAATTATGTAAGAAATGTCTGGGTACAGTGAGCATGGGGCCTCAAACATGTATATGATTTGTCAACAATCAAGTATTATATTAGATTTTATGAGGCTTCATTAAAGGGGCTGTTGTGGGCGCACTGTAGAACATCAGAAGAGACTCCTGCAATAAACACAGAACTTCAAGCTTTGGAATGTAATAAATTTTAAGAGACTTCCTTCCTTTCATTATTTACTTTTACTTCACTTTTATAACAGTAGAGAGTTGTGTTTTATTAGTTCAAATTTCTTGATTCAGTTTTCCACAGGTCTCTTTAAAAGCTGCATTTTATCTGGGAGGATGTTTAGAGCAGAGCAGAGGAAGTGCTGCCAGCAAATTCAATTAACTGGCAGGGCTCACCAGTAGCGTACGTGGGGTAGTTTTTTTCCCCAAGTGCTCTATAAATACAGCTGGGATTAATATTTTTCCCCACAAAGCTTTAACTCGGGTCGTGGTGCGCGGTGTAATTAATGTTTGGGACGGGGGTTCCTGTCGGCTCTGGCTCTCTGCATTGTCCCAGGTACCTGGATGGGGCAGTTTTCCCCTCCAGGTCTCTCCCTTCACACTGTTCCAGAGTTGGCTTTGACCACTAGAGAGCAGCTGCTCTGCTGTGCAAGAATTGAATTTCTGTCAGTTCTTTCATGCATCATGTGTTTGGAACTGTAAGTGGATCAAGTTGTTCATCTCAGCAGGGAGACTCTAAAGCCAATCCATTATACTTTTTTTTTTCTTTTTTTTTTTTTTCCCCCTTTTTGCTTCCCTGGGAGGATGGGCAGGTTTTGGGAGCGTGTCTCCCCTCTGCTCTTGGTCTAAGTAGGTGCATTTATGATCTGAGAAGCTAAAAATGTCTTCAGGAGTTTCCTGATCATAAATGCTTGTTATGTCAAACTACTCTGTCAGCTTTGCTACTTAATGTGAACAGTGAGCAATTCATGCACTGCTGAATAGACAAAATTTACTTTGCTAAATTAAATCTATCTATATTCAGCAGTGAGGAAAAACATCTTCTGTGTGATGCATTCACCATCAGGTAATTAATCCAGTGGAAAATTTCTAAAGCTGTTCTTCCTCCCCTCCCTCCTTGATCAGCTTTTTAAACGGAGTGAATGAAGTCCAGTGGTTATTTTAGAGCCTCAGGTAGTGCACTGTGCTTGAGTTTCATGACAGTGATGTTGCTGCCTGAACTGCTGGTTCTTGGGAACCTAGAAGGAGCTATTCTTTAATTCCTAGGATCCAATCAAACATAGGGTCAAACATAGGACAGTTAGCATTTGTGTCAGAGGAGCTGCAGAGCATCGGGGCAGTTCCAGCAGACTCAGATCGAGTTGTTTCTTTGCCCCTCTTACCTCAGCAGTACCTGTTGGCTGTCACTGAACTGGCCAGGAAAACCAAGGTGTTTGTGTGCTATTTGTTACTGATTCACTGTCTGAAACGTGAAAAACTGTCCCCCCTTCACCTCCTGCTTCTGATGTATTGCTGAAAATCTGGCAGCGTGAGAGCACCCCGGGAAGCAACTTTCCTTTTAAAATAGTCATTATTAAAAAAAAAAGAGATTTATTAAGGACTGTGATTACAATAAGTGCATCTGCTGCTGACAAGTCTCCTACTCCACCGTCTGTGTTGCAACGAATGGCAAAGAGGGGGTAGCAATTTATTTCTTTTTTATGCAACCCTTATGGATTTTTCGTGTATTTCCAAATAAGTGTCATCTCTAGTGGTGGCTGCAGCCAGGGCTGCAGGCCAGGCTGGCTCTGTGGGTGTGCAGTTGTGGTGGGTGAAGCCCTGGCACGGGCAGGCAGAGTGTGTGCCCCAGGGCAGCTGCAGGGCTGGGGCTGGCAGAGCGGGCACTGCAGTGCCCTGGGGACCTCAGTGCTTCCCTCACCACTCACAGGGAGGAAGCTGCTCTCACTGGTTCCCACTCAGGGAAATGAGCTGCTCCCAGGACAGCCACAAGTACCAAACCACAGCTCTGCAGCCAAACCATCTTCCTAAAGGTGACTCTGTTTTTATTCCTTACGCCGTGTTTGCGGCTGAGGGTTTCTTGCTTTATTCATGTTGACAACTGAAAAGCCTCGGACCTAATTAAAAGAATTTCCACTAGCACCTTTACTGAACCATTTCATTCTGCTGCATTGCACAGATTGCATTCTGAAACATGGTGAGAGTTGAAATCGGACCTTTAAACCTCAACTGCCAGAAGTATAAAAATCTTTAAAAACACTCTCAGGGTAGACTGCATGTATATGTGTCTGTTTGGCTAGAAATAATCCTCGTTTTCAGTGGTCACAGTCTCTTAGGTTTTTTTAAGTATGACTGCCTCTTTTGGCAGGAAACAACCCTAATTCTGCTCATATCGTCTTCTTTGAGTTAGGAACTAATTTATTCCATAGAAAGTATGAGGGGGTTTTTTTGTTACTTTTTAGTCTCTTTAAACATGTTGTTAACATTTTTTTTTGTTGTTAAAAAACTACGGCATACCTATTGCAGTAATCCTGGATATATATAAAACAGACATGCTACAGTGTTCAAGGAATTATCAAAATACCTGTCAATATTCTACTTCTGCACCAACCAGGGGAGCTGAAGCGCAGAAAGGCTGTGACCAGCCCTCTGAACTTCTGCTTTGTTTAAAATGAAGCCTTTTCCTTCTATATAGACAGCAAGTTCTGCATCTTCACAATAATGTTTAAAGAAAGCCCTTTATAACAGTGTTTGAGATGGATTTAAAAGTTGCTCAGAGCTCTGGACATTTTACTGCACTTTTAAGAACTACCTTTAAATGGTTTTACATAAGTTGGTATGGGAAATAAATGCATATTTCATCCCTAAAAGTTCAGACCCCTTCGAGCATGAAATGTGCTGTTCAGGTTTGAAAATCTGGTGAAGCTTTTACATTGAGAGAATTACAGAGCTCCTTGAGGGGCATTATTTCAGTGAATAGGACTGAGCTTATTTTATGGGTATGAGATTAAATCTGGTATCATGTGTTGTGTTAATGTGGGTTTGTGGGCTCACTAATGCATGGATCACTGGCATAAGCCACAGCACTCCGATTTATAAACAGTGCTGGACACGCTCTTGGTTATTTCTGTTACACTAAATAACTGTAATGAAATGCCTCCTACAGCAGAATCCGCAGAATATTTAAAAGGAAACGTTTTTGCAACTGTTTTGGCAAACACAAGTGCAAAGATAACATCCAGTTCTGAGAGGAAAAGCAAGCGGTGCCCAGCATGGATTCAATATTTCACACCAGTGGAGCAAGATGAGGAGTCACTCACCCTCCCCAGACCCAGGACACGCAGGAGCACTGAGGAGTGTGCTTCCAGGAGGGGTGTGCTCCCAGGAGGGGTGTGCTCCCAGGAGGGGTGTGCTCCCAGGAGGGGTGTGCTTCCAGGAGGGGTGTGCTCCCAGGAGGGGTGTGCTCCCAGGAGGGGTGTGCTCCCAGGAGGGGTGTGCATCCAGGAGGGGTGTGCTTCCAGGAGGGGTGTGCTTCCAGGAGGGATGCGACTGCAGCCGGTTCTGCAGGGCTGTGGGGGCCAGGAGGGGCCATGAGGGGCCCATGAAGGGCCCTGAGGTGCTGTGAGGGTCTGTGAGGGTCTGTGAGGGGCCGTGAGGGGCCGTGAGGGGCCGTGAGGGTCTGTGAGGGGCCGTGAGGGGCCGTGAGGGGCCATGAACGGCTCTGAGGGACGGCTGAGGCAGGCACAGCTCAGCCCTGGACAAACTGCTTCAAAACCATCTGAAAACAGGCAGAACAGCCCATGGCAGGGTGAGGAAGAGTGTGAGGGAGAAGGAGTGTCCGGGAGCAGCTCTTGGGACCGGTGTGGGCAGAGGGGAGGCGGGAGCAAGGCGGGGAGCTGAGCTGGGAAAAGGCGGCGATGGAAGGTGTCTAAAGTTTCTTTGTTTCTTGCTATCTGGCTGTATATTAATTGGCAATAAATTAAATTAATTTTCCTAATTCGACCTCTTTGCTCATGGGTCTGTATGTCCCTGCCTGAGCCCACAAGTGTGCTGTGTGTGTTTGCTCCCCGAGTGCTGCTGAGGGGTGGTGGGGGAACCCCCCAGCCTCAAATACAGCTCTCACAGGGTTATTGCCTATCAAGTCTGTGATATACAAGAGAATACAGCCTTAAAAAAACCTTGGATTTGTGGCAAACAAATTTTTCAGACCTCCTGAATTTGATCTTAGGTGATGGATGGCCCAGCTATGCAGAGCAGTTTCTCTTATTAATCTGATGTTTGACTTAATTTATCTGTAATTCTTTCCTGGATTCTAATTAAGAATGACACAGAACTTCATGGACTACCTTTAAAACAGTACTGAACAGCATGTTAACAGTGGATTTTAAGTAGGAGGGAAGGTTCAATGAAGCTTTTATTGTCCTATTGGTTTCTGAATAGAATCCAATTGTATCTTGGAGAGGCAAAACAGCTTGAAAAGTAATGCTTTTAGAACTGAAAAATTCAACTCTGAATTCACAATGTGGCCTTTTGTCATAACTGCTGCTGTGGTTAGCACGTTTTTCATTTAGCTGTGCCCCAATGTGTTACGCTTTGTTTGTGACAGGAGAGTGATCTAGACCTGCTGTGTGATTTCAGGTTTCTGCACTGAAGAACAGATTGAAGAAAGTCTCTACAACCACTGGAGATGGTGTGGCAAGAGCGTTTCTAAAAGCGCAAGCAGCTTTCTTCGGGAGCTACAGAAACGCCCTGAAAATTGAACCTGTAAGTAGGCAATTAGTAGGAATAAGATGTAAATCTGCAGCTGTGGTGGAGGAAAGAACCTAACAATTTGAAGTGTAGCATAACCTGCTTTTACCAAGGTCAGCATGGTGGCTCTTTGGCTGACTAGTACAGAAAACAGTGTTCAAGTCTCCAAAATGAAAGAGCTGCAACGAGCACGATCCTTCACGCGGGGAGAAACCTGCTCATGGAACGGTGTGGGTGTTGTTTGGTTTTTTCACTTTTTTGGTACTTGATCGTGGTTTTTGTTGCTTCTGGTGAGCCACCTGTCCCTGGGTTACTGCAGGTATCTTCATGGACCTCAGTGCAACGCAGTCCTGCCAAATTAATGTATTTCCACACGTTGTGTGACACTCTGGTTTTGGTACCGTGTCCTTTTAAAGTGTGTGCATTTGCTGATAGACAGGGACAGGGTGAACGGTGTGAGGAACATCCGTGTGTAATTCATGAGATATGTCCCAGAAATAAGGAGGATGAAATGTCCTAACTGCAGAGTGATCCCCAGAATATTTCCAGAATGTTCTGTGTTCCTCTTTCTGAAGCAGGGCAAGCACACACGTGCGAGTCCAATGCAGTGGTAAATCCCAGTTCATGGCCCACTTTGAACTGCTGTTGTTTAGACCTGTAGCTGCTTAACAAGCTCTCTGTAGAGGACAAAATAGCCTTTTGTCTTAATACCTCCTTTTCTCAGCATCAAGCATTTGGAGGCCAAAAGCCGGACAACAAGCTGGAAAATAGTGTTTCTTGAGGATGTTTCAGTAACTGAAGTGTCTTCAGCCGCCACATAAGCATCATATCAACAATTCCTATTCAGGGTTCAAAAATGAACTTCCGAGTGCCTCCCACATCTTACGGGGGAATCAGGACCAATAAATTGTATTGACTCGTGTGTGCATGTCTGGGTGTAAGGACCAGGCTCAGGTGAAATCAGGGAGTGTTTCAGCTGGGGCCATGTGAGAACAGCCCTGCAGCCAGCCAGGCACTCTGGCCCAGCGCCTCCCTCATCCCTGCCGGAGACACCGCCTGCCCTCCATCCCCTGCTCCGCCCGCCGGTTGCCAGGCAACTCTGGGAATACTGGTGCGTGCTTTGCCTGGGTGCGTGTGTGAGATTTAACTAGTTAGGGGGTTTATGAAGGAAAAATAAAAATTTAAATTGCTGTTCTGGAAATACCATCTGGTATTTTGAAGGCTGAACGCGAAGGATGAGCATTTGAGATGAGCTGACGGTGGCACATCCCTAGAAAGTACAACTTGGAGGGACAGCTAACCTGAGGTTTGGTTTCCTTGTCATTCCATCCGAGAAAACCTGTAAACATAGAAATATGTCATAAAATCCAGTTTAGTAATTGGGAAGTGGAAATTTTCAGGGATTTCTTTCCTAAGTCCTTCTGTATATCAAAAATTTAGTTTCTGATTATACCTTTCAATATTACATTTAGATAAAGAAAATCTGCAAGTGTTTCGTGTTCATGTGTCACCTTCACGTGGGGTAAATAGGAGGCATAAGCAATACCAAATATGATGTGGTCCTTTGCATTTCATGGCCTGTAACCCAAGGAATCTGACTGTTCATTTAAAATCATCGATAATTAGGAAATAAATTCAAAGAAGCAGCACCTTTTCCTCCTTTCATAAGACAGTTTAATTTCATAGGCCGTCTCACTGGTGTGAGCTGACTTTTTGGGATAAATGGTGTGAATTGATTTTTCATTATTCAGTGTAGGCCCAGAACGTGTCACAGAGCAGACTTTAAATTCCCATTATTATACTTGAGCATAGTAAGAGCTCTTGTTCTGTTCAGAGGCTTTTATTGCAGAGGTGGAAGGTTGTGTAATGTACGTGAACACCAGAACCCTGACAAGAAGTTTCTGTTGCCATGAACTTTCTGAGGCCTTTGGTAACCAGAAATTGTGGGGGAAAACATATCTAGGTAATACAATTTGCAAGTCTAATACTAAGGTTTACTTGACAAAATAACTGACTCAGTGCTGTTCCCTGCTGTGTTTGCTGCAGTTGCATTAAGCTGGATGCACAGAGGAGTCAGGAGTGTTAGGAGTGATGTGTGTGCAGTCACCACACACCTCTGCTGATCAGGACAGCTGAATCCAGCAGCAATGGGGTGTTTTCTGGGCTCTGTTGAGGCTGTATTGATCTTCCTGGGTATGACTTCAATTTCTACCAGTGACACCAACGTGGGCATTTTGTTCCCTTGAGTGGCTTTTTCCAAATTCCCATTTTGCCATTGTCCAAACCCCCGATTCCCACAGCAGGTCCCCTCAGAGCTGTGTGGAGGGGTTTGCAGCACTGAGCCGGTGGGTGATGTTGGGAAGGCATGCTCGGAGCTGTGGCCGTGCACTTTCTTCTGCTGACACCTAGTGGTTCCTCACATTCCATTCGGGTTCCTTCCCGGGGTTTGTGAGGGAACAACCCCTCACACCTGGCAGTAAAGGTGAGCTCCAGGTGCAGCTGCCCCAGAGCAGGGGCTGTGGGGGGTGTGTCGGTGGTGCTGGTGCAGCCCCAGTGCACTCGAGAGCAAACAGAAACTCTCAGGGGCAGGGTCGGTGTACTTTTCCGCTTGCACCCTTGTCCTGTGCTTCCTTTGTGGAGTACTTGCTGATTTGTGACTGGCCTATCCTAATATGAAACTGCTTATTGAATCTCCAGCTTTCACACTGCTTTGGCTGAGCTATGGTGTGTATGTCTTGGTGCTGCCTTCGTTCTGTTGTCCTCCCCAAGCCTGATCATTTAGAGCTGGATTTTAAATAGAGGAGACAATGTACTACCATTTGTCCTAATTGTAACTTTGCTACGAATTTACTCTGAATATGATGCAATTTGAGCAATGAAGCCATTACAAATAAGAGGAAATCTTCTTTTGCAATATAACATTGAATTCAACCTCAGGAAATAATTAATGCATTAATCATTTTATATCAATCTCTTGAATGGAGCACAATAAATTCCTTCAGCAATTCCAGATCCATGAGATCAGAGTGGGACAGAAGTCAGAAAAGTAGATGGTATTTGGTGCAGAGTGGAAAAGCAAATGCCAGATGAGTCTAAAAGGACATTTTGTTGGAATATGTGTGCAGTAACATAAAGTGCATGCTACATACTGGTGCATAATTCATTTTGCAAAGGCTTTGTGGCATTCAGTGCTTTATCTACTATGAAGTATGATTGTTGCCATGGTGAATTATTTTTTTAAGTTATTCAGTGGAAGAGTAAATAGTTGTTTCCAACTCCCAGTAATTGCCACATTTCAGCCCCTTCCTCTCCATAACCATCTTCTGCATAGGTTTTTTTCCCCTGCACGTATATTTTAAAGGCATACACTGTAGATTCTTCCCTGTCACCAGAGCTGTGTCAATAGGTCAGAGCTTTAGGAATGTTTGTCTACCTATAGAAAATATGAGAAAGGTGATCGATCCCTAATGCTTAAATAACTTGTGCACAGAGCTGTTAAAATTAACCCTGAGCTGTCGGGCAAACAGTGAGCAGAGGCTTATTAATAGAACTTGTTTTACTTGCACTTTTGTTGTGTTCCTTTTAAAGTGTTGATGCAGAGCATTAGGAATTTTCTGCCACCCGTCTTTGCTGTTCTCCTGTTCGTGTGGTGTGAGCTCTCACATCCGAGAGACAGTCTAGGAGTGCCTAAATGACAGTCATTTCTAAGTCTCATCCTGATGACTTTGCTAACAGATTGGAGTAGACAATGAGAGTGGCACTGACAGTGTGTAAAACCTGATGTTTCTGTGATAAAAATGGAGATAAAGTGAATTTTTGTATATTCTGGAACCGAAACGTGAGGCTTTATTCCCCTCTGACGATTCTGTGTTTTGTGGCATTTTGAAGACCCAAGTTTTTGACAACCTCCCTTAGAAGTCACCTGTAACTATTGTTATGTTTCCCCATCTATGGGAAGTGCTCTAGGAGCCATACTAACCCGAATTCAGTCACTGACTGGAAAAGATTTAGTGGGGAAAGACAGTTTTGTTTGTTTTCTGTGTGGTGTTTGTTTTCATTTCAATCCTCTTGCTGTTTCCTCTCTGAGCCTTATTGTTGCTATAGACAAGTTTCTGCTTTTGCTGTTTTAAACCTTAAAAATGCTCTTTTTCTAACAAGCATTTACTGTTCTTCAAAATGCATTTATTATTCTACATCTAAGTCTGTTGAGATATACATATGTTAATGAAACTGAAAAGGCACTCTCTTTAATCTCTTCTAGCAGTCTGGTATGTAGTAAATAGAATTGTTTTGTAATTTCCAAACTGTTATAAGATGCTGTGTTCTCTAATTTTGTGTGCCACGCTGAGGGGAGGGGGGAACCCAAGATTCTGGGGGAAAGGTAATGAAAAGCAATATTTGAGAAAGTAAACGTGACCCTCTGGTGAACGGGGCATTTCTGCCATGCAAGGTGCACTCAAACTTCCCTGCCCATCATATGTACCACAGTAAAAACCCACCAAAACCCTCAACAAACCAAAAAAGGAAACACCCCCCAAATCCATGGTGGGAATGGCTTTGTGCTTGGCTCGAGGAACGCGGCCCAGGGTCTGGGGTGGGAGCTCTGCACGCTGTGGGGCACTGGCAGCAGCAGCAGCTGGCACGTGCTGGTTGGCACTGGTGTCAGCTCTGAGGGCTCACCTGCTCCTGCTGAGGTTTTAGGGCTCTCTCAGTTTGTGGCCCCTGTGACGGGGCTGAGGAGAAGTGTCTTGGGTTTGGCTGTGTAACTTTGCAGCCCCTGCAGCAGTTGCGTGTTCAGCCTGGATCGGTCACTCTGCATCCTCGGCGGTGCTGCAGAATGAAAGGAGCTTTGTTCCAAAGCCTCTAAATCTCCCTATTACCCGGGCAGGCTGAGCAGTCAGGAGCAGTGCGTGGTACTCAGCTTTGCTCTGCGAGGATTTGGATATTCAATTATTCGTCTGTGCCTATCGCACCTGGTTTGGGGGTTTGTTTGCTGTTTTATGCACTTGTTTTTGTTTCTCCTCAATTTGTTTCAAGCATTTGGTTGTTTGTTTTAGCCTTGCTTGTGTTTTTATCGCCCTGTCTCCCCATCCTTTGGTTGTAATTGAGGGAGCACAGCCTCGGTGAGCAGTGAAGCACCGTGCAAATGCCTCGGTGCAGGAGAACTTGGAGATATTTCCTGAACTAATAAAGCGCAGGGGACTTGGAGGGGAACAACAAGGCACATAAACAAACACCGAGCAGAAAATAACATCAGCCTTGAATTCGGCGGCTGTGTAAGGCACTCGGTGACTGTGTGTTTTTTAAATGAGCTGTTGTATCTGGTATTAGAAAAAAAACCACCAGACAACACACACACACAGCCACTAAAAACCCCACCCAAAAGACCTTTCAGGCAGGTAGGGAAGGAGTGAAATGTACGTTCTCAGCAGTTATGAGCAGCTGTACAACTGAACAGAAAGGATTGCTTCCCCTGACAGAAGATGGTAGAAGCGGCTGTGGTACTGGATTTGTAGAGCAGATTTGTAAAGAAGGCGGCAGGGCCAGAGGCAGAGTGAGCCTCAGCTCCCTGGAGCTGTGCTTCCTTCTGGTGCTGGTCCAGGTGTGCTGCCTGTGCCCAGGATGGCACGAGGGCCCTCCCCTGTGCTGGCTGTGCACAGAACCGGGCACGGGGCTGCACTAACAACGTGGAGTTTGGGACGGGCAGCTCCTCAGTGAAAGGTAAATCCTGGTCATGGCCACAGTGCCATATGGGCACAATCAGTCTGACACTGGGGACCACTTTTTTCTTCTTCCTTCTATTTTTCTTCCTTCCTTCTATTTTGGGGGGCACAAAAAGGTAAACTCAGCAGAGGGCTGATAAACGTGTTGTTCTTTAAAACACACACTACTCCAGTCTGGTAGAACATCACATGAAAACATTCTGTCCTTTCTTATCTTTTTCTAATTTAATTCATTGTTTTCTGTGCCTTTCATTCAGTGAGTAGCAGCTCTGGCAATGACAGATATGCTATTGTGACTGAGATATGCATTTTGTAAGTCATAACTTTACTGGGTATTTAAATAAACTGTGTATGTACAGCGTGCAAGATTTATGCAGAGCACAGCTGGAGGTATTCTGCTCAGAATTCCTATGGTTTAAAACGTCTCTTTCAAGTTTGAAAATGTGTTGTGAAGTAGATACCATTATGATAATTGGAAGTTCAGCTTCTCTGTCTTGCTCTATTATTTTTCTTGAATACAATTAACACATCACACACACTTCACCTGGTCTCTCCTCATTTACCTCTGACACTTCCTTGATATTTATTTAGACACATGTGGTGTCTTTGCTTTGAATTCAATAGTTGGTACATTCACTAGATTTATTTTTTTTAATAAACCTTTTTCTCATTTAGAGATACACAATTAGTGTGCATTGTTAGAGAAAAGTGTACATATTGATGTCAGTTTAAATCTTTTACTTATTTGCTGGATGATCACGACATAAATTGTATGAAGATTGTAGAGAAGACTGTGATTACTCTCAAATCAAAATACCTGCTGAGAAGTTGCAGAAGCAGCTCATTTTATTGTAGTTCTCGTGAGGGAACAGTACAGAGAAGGTATGCACAGAGCTGTCTAGAGAAAAATTTAAAAATATATATGAATAATACATTTAATTTGGAATTGTTGTATTTTCTTTAGGGTAGCATAAAGAAGCAGCACAGATCTCAGTGCTTTGTTTGAATTAAGCTTTATTCTTTCGGACTCGGTGGCAACGCTTTTATTTCTCAAAACAAAAGAAAGACCAAATTCTTAAACTGGGCTTAATAAAATACTATGGGCATAGTTTTTATCTTAAATAATGTATGACACGTCACATTTCAGTGGTCCACAGGGGGGAAGAATATGAAAATACCATTATATGTATATTATTTGTGGAAATTAGGTTTGAAGGTTTTTTTATTTCTTCTTTTTATCATTTTATTTTAGTTTTAGGAACACTCCCAACACTTGGAGATTTAATAAGGAATAAATCCAAAATTTGATCCAAAAAATGCAGCCTAAGCTTGATCCCCCCAATAAGGCAGGCAATTTCTCTGGATTATTTCCACAATTTTAGCTGCACTTTGCCGTGCACTGGGGCTGAGATCTCGTTGAGTTCCTGCTCCTCGTCCCTTCCTGTCATTGCTGTTCCGGAGCATTTTCAGTAATTGTGTTACTGGAGATGTCTGATATTTGGAAATTAGTTTAGTACAGGAAAAAAAGGAAAGGTGTCATCTACCAAATAAGGATTCATTTGCTTTTCCTCAAAATTGGGTTGATCAACTGCGAGCTTTTCAGGGCCAAGACTCCCAGGCTTTCCTGGGAAAGTCTGGAAAACACGGACACACCCGAGTGTGGTGTTGGTTGGGTCCCACAGTCAGGGCCGTGGCCAGAGCCCTTGTCCTGCAGCTGCACCTCTGCCGGGGGGAGAAACCAGCAGAAGAGGCCTTGGAAAAGGAGATTTATTTCCAGTAGTGCTAAAGGAAATCAGGGGTTCCTCTTGAGGTCTCTTTGACTTGGACTTCCAGTTTTCAGAATGCACATTTAAAATTATCTCTAGTAAAACCCCTTGGAAGAGTGTATTTTTTTTTTTAATTTTATTTTATTTAGTGAAATCATTCTGTAATTTAATATTTCAAGTCCTGGCTAAGCTGTAAAGCTTAGGGCTGATAAACAAAGCATCTGAAGCCAAATGGCCCCTTAGCTAACCCCAATTAAAATAAAGATTTCACTGCGCTCTGTCCTGACAGAGAGGGAACATATTGTTGCCTTTAAGGGAGTTTGGTTTAGTTAATGAAAGAATTTATTTCATTTTTTTTTTCAAATACAGAACCTAATTAAATAAGTTTCAACTTGACTTGTAGCTGAGGACATTTTAACTCCTTAAAGGTTACTCTTGTGTCCAAGCGGGGCTCTGTTGTGAATAATCTGTGACGTGGAATTTAGTTTGGTGTTTGGGTCGTAAGGATTCATAGTAGATCTCACCTGACTGTTCTGTGTGTGTCATACACACGAGTTGTTCGTTCCCACAGCATCAAACCTGGTGTTGGCACTGCATTATTTTGACATATCGTGGGGATGCTGCTTTGAGTGTGTCTCCTACCAGATTCTGAAAGGTCCTGTGCGAGTGAAGGTGCCTCAGCTTCGCTCTGGGGACACTTGAAGAGCTGCAGGTGGGATCTGTGCTTTGCTTGCTCCTGCTGCTCAGTGAAAGCAAAAATATATCGAAGGATTATTTGGGTGAAGCTTTCCAAGCAGCAGCTAAAGTCTGCATGTCTAGAACGTTTTATCTTAGAGAGGATTAATGGTGAGAAGGAGAGCAATTTGTAAGAATTACGTGTGTGATTAGTTTGCCTTTAAAGCTCATCTCCCATTTGTCAACCAGGAATTTGTTGCATATTCTCAACTAAGTATATATGACAAATGAAGAACACTTTTATCTAAAGATGCTTCCTTATTACACCTAAGAACATTTTATGTGTAACATTCGGTGCTATTTATATGTAACATTTCGTATGTTACATTTTGTATGTAACTTAGCAAGGAAGTTCACGCTGGAGGTCAAATGTTCAGTCGTGAGAAGTTTGTAAATACTTTCCTCAAAGGTGTCTCTGCAGCTCTGGATCTGTGCTGTTTTGGGGCAGTGGCTCCCAAAGCCCAGGGAGAACTGCTGGACTGATGGAAAATGTAAGAACATACACATGTTGTGCCCCTCATTTGGAATTTTAAGCTGATGCTGGAGCACGTGCTCTCCTCCAAATGTCACTTGTTCTCCTTTACATGTTGAGTAAATTGCAGTCCAGCTCTCTCACAATGAGCAGAGAAGCTTTCTCCAGCAAAGGGCCATTGATTTCCCTTAGTCTGGGTCATTCCCAGGCCTTTTCCCCACTCTGCTTCAGGCCTGTGTGATCGTTTCCTTCAGCTGTGGAGGTAAATGGTAGTCAAAGAATTTCTACCCGTGGGAAGAAATAAAGAATTTTATTTACAGATAAGTAACAAAATATTGAAATTTTTAGGAGGGGCTTGCAGGGGCTTTTTAGTTGAAAAAGAGTGTTCTTTGGTGTGGGTGTGAACATGAATGAAACATGAAGGACTAAATGGTACTGGGGCCCTAAAAATCTGTTGCTTGTTTGGCATATGTTCCAGATCCTGAGGTAACTGAAATGCAGTGCTGTTCTTTTCTCTTCTGTGAATTTCTGTAGATCATTATAATTGTGTTTCAGAAATCTCAATAGTTGCCAAATGTAACCAAAAATAACGCATCACAGGCAGCCAGAGTTCCCGATGTCCTCGCTCTGCCCTACAGCCACGTTTCCCAGCCATTATCTTGTCATAGCTTATTGTGCTCAATTTTAATTAAACCTTAATAGCAATTTTGCAGTCAGAACTGATGGGAAAGTTTTCCAAAGAATATATATATATATCTCTGTATACCCACAGGATATTCCATTATGTGTTTTTCTTGTTTCTTATCTTGCCCAGACTCTGTTCTTTGAAACAGCCTTTGGTGCTGGAGAACATGAGACAGCAAAGGGTGCAGTGGCTTGACTGACAAGGATCAGTTTGCAATCAGGAGTCTCAGCTTCATTTTGCATCGTTCAGGAACATCAGTTCAAACCCTTACATTTGTGATGAGAATCTTGGGGCTTATTTGATTTTCCTTCTGCTTGGTGTGGTATGGTGTTCTGCAGTTAGGTTTCAACATTCAGATGCCCAATCTTCAAATACAGGAAGGACTTTTGCAAGGCTGCATCCTGCAGTCGCTGTGTCTCTGCCTCCAGGGGTGTTGTGTTCACAAACGCTGGGCACAGCTTTTCCTGTTGGGTGGTGGATCATTACTGCTGTATAGGAAGCCCTGTAGAATTAATTGGTTGTCAAATCCCTAAGAAATAGCGGATTAATGTGCTTGACCACAGTGCCCCGTTCAGGAGCTGCCGTTTGCCCCCGTGCCCAGCCTCCCCGTGTACCACAATTACAGATGTGCAGCAGGACATTTAGTGGGTTGCATTTCATTAATACGATTTGAGCAGACAACCCCAGGTTGCTGTCGGGCCGTGCTGACAGCTAATTACTGAAATGAAGGGTGTACATGGCCAAGGAACAATGGAGCACGGCTCAGAACAGGCAAACAGCGCTCACAGGGTGGCATCACTCCTTGGACAGCCTGTCCTGGCTCTGCAGACCAGTGGGACATGCATGGTCGTGGTGGGGAGTTGGACTTTGGGGAAACAAGGGTGGTTACCACTGATGGAGATGTGATACAGTTCTGGTTTGCCCTTCCCTCTGCTAATTCAGACACTTGTGTGTACCTACCCCAGCTGCTGACCACACTTACCCTGCCTGCAGACACGGCCCATTTCCCCCAGAAGATGTCCAGTCTGGTTGTGGAGTGTCAAAGGTAATGGGAATGTCACTCCATTTTGTGGCATTAGTTACAGGAAGGCTCTCCCTGACGCTTTGAAGGAGGATCAGGAGTGGCCCCTCATTGTCTCTTCCAGCATAACAAACCACAGGCAACCAAGTGGGCTTTGCAACAGCAAAGGTTCCAGATAAGCAAGGAGCTGCTGTGTGCAGGGGATCCTGCCAAGCACTCGACCAGGTGATGCTGAGGAGGTTTGTGTTGGTTTGGGGGCGCTTGGAGAGATACCCAGGAGAGGCCTGGTTTGGGTTTGTCTGGCACAAACACCCCTTTGGCACTGAGCACTTGTGTGCTGGTGTCACTGCAGAGCAGGGGAAGCTGAAGCACAGGGTGCTCAGTGCTGGGGAAGGGCTTAGCCAGAGCTTTGTTCAAACCCCTTACCCAGCGGGGTTTGGGTTTTATTATTTATCTGCAGGATTATTAATATAATGTGGTGCTGGCTACAAAGCAGTTTTATCATCCAACTGGCCTGACCTGTGCATTGTAAGATAAGGTGCTAGTTATTGTTGGAGGTGTGTTTTCTGTTGGTGGTAAGAGGAGTCCAGTGTGGCTTATCTGGTGGGTGCATCCATGTCCTGGATTACAGCAAGAGCCAGTGCCACCTCTGAGCAGATCGTGTTATTTGATCTGTCTCCAAGTCCACAGGTAGCAGGGAGATAAAAAGTATTCTATTTATTGTTGAATTTGAACTGAATCTCAACATTTTTGATTCGTATCTGCTGCTTAGTGGGAGGAAATAAAAGGACTAGCAGTTTGCCAGTAAAGTCTGTTCTGCCTGATCAACTCAAACGTTCCCATTGAGGTGCTGCAATAGTTTGCTATTCTTGCAATTCATTTTACAAAACAAGCTCCAGATTGAGCTCTGCTTCCATGTATTCTCTCTCCATGGAAATTATGTCCTTTTTCTCATTTCAAATTAGGTGAGTACAATGAAATCCTTATTTTACATATTTATTAACAAGGCTTTCTTCCCTGTGGTATTGTAAGTACCCTCACTACTTTATGCAAAGAAATTACACTGAGAACTCACAGACCTTCAGGAGATGTGTGTGGTCACTCTTTTCCAAGCATTACTGCTCCTGTCTGTGTAATTCTTCCATTCTTCCATATTCTTCTGTGTTGTTCCACCAACCCTTATTTCCTGCCCTCCCTTTGCAGACGCTGTTGATGGCCCTGATTATTATTATTTTTAATTCTAAAATAAATCACATTATAGGCCTCGTGCCACGTTCTGATCCCATTGGATACCCACAGTTAGAAAATTGATGAGTGAAGAAAGGATGTGACTGTGCTGTCTGGCACGGGGAGGGTTAAGGGAATTTTTAGCCTCCCCAAAAAGTATTTGGTCAGGTACTCAGGTGCTGGAAATTTTCTTAGCAACATCAGTCACCTAGGAACATGATCATCTGCTGTTCTGGGGTAGAGATTACAGGGCTTAATGATTAGCTTCTATAAGCTGCAGCTGATGCCAGACTCTACCCCCTTTACACCTAATTAGCCTCATTAATGAGCTCTTCTGCTCTCCACAGAGAGGGCTTCCTCCTCGGAATAGGAGGCAAAAATACTTCACCCAGGTAGATGTGCTGAAACCTTTAATTATTGCCCACACCTGCAGTTGTGTCTCTGACAGCAAGACTGCTTACCCCAAACTCTGCTTGCTGCAGTGACCACAGGGCAGCGTTAACCCTTGAGCACCTCAACTGCCTTGAAGCTCTGACACTGTTTCTGTAGGGTGGAAAGATAAGCAGGGGAAAATTCAACTCTTAATAGAGTTGGGTGTGTGTGGGGGGGGGTTGTATGTGATGAAAATGTTGCAGAAAGTTTCCGAGTATTTTGTTTAATCCTGAAAACTGGGTTTAAATTGCTATTGAATGTCAAGCATTGCATTAGCAGAACTAAGAACGCTGTTAGGCAAGTTTCACTCTTTAAATGAGCAGCTCCTGCATTTGGGGCAACGTCATTTTGTGCTGCAAAAATGGAAACATGGAAAAATTACTTGCAGTAATCAATGGAGCAGGCAGTAACTGAGCTAATGAAGTGTTCAGGGTGATTCTGAGCTGGAGCAATTATTGGTCAGTGTTTACTACATTCTAGAGTTTAAACTTGTTGAAATTCAGTAACTTGTATTTCATTGTTGCTTAGCTGATTTGGTGCAGTTTGGTCAGCTCTGCTTCCCTTGGAGGTGCTCGTGGCAGGATGCTGAGCTAACGTGAACTGAAGCCTTCGAGCTGAAAAGGGTTTGGAGCAGAAAACACGTGTTTGTGCAGCTGAAAATTATAAAGAAACTGAAAACAGGGTCTCAAAGCTGTGAGGTCACCTCAGTAAGAGACATCATCATTAACAATTCTTATGTGTCAGGATTTGCAGGAATGCACAACTGCCCTCAGCTCCCTCGTCCTTCATTGGGCAAAACCTGTGGGGCAAGTGGGGAAAGGAAGAATCTGATTCTCTTTCCATCCTCACACTGCACGCAGCTTTCTGTTCATGGGTGTGCCAGGGAGGCACTGGGGGCTGGGGCAGATCACAGATCTTGCACTGACTGTTTGGGAGACCCAGCGTTCCCAGGCTCTCAGGGGCAGGGTTGCTATCTTTATTTCTTAAAAGATTTGAATAAAAACTGCAAGGTGTGAGGTGTTGTAGGGGAGAACCTGCTCATCTGTGCCTCTTCCTGACAAAGAGAGAAAAAATGGTCAAAGGAGAGAGAAGAGGTCTCATTCATTTCGAAAGGGAAATGCTTGCCTTTGCTTTTGTCCATCCCTGAGGACCTGCTGGCTCAGCTCTGTCCCAGAAGTGGCTTGGCAGACACAGACCAGACCGATGCTCTAGGACGAGCAGTACGAGACCAGTGTCCCTGCACAGGTCCAGCTGTCCCCAGGAACGGGTGCTGTGGCATGTCAAAGAGTCTGGTGACAGCAGTGACACACTTACAGCCTCACCTGCGTGGTGAACAGCCACAACTAAAGCTTCTCTCAGATTGCTTGAGTGAAGTTAAAACCAGCTTATTCTCCTCCTGCATCTATGTCAGCATCTAAATATTATATTAAAATACTTTGCTCTTGAAGATAGCTGTTTGTTGGTCATGATACATCTTGCACAAAACCATGTTTTCATCATATTAACTTGGGTGAATCATGGAAGCTCCACTGATTTGGGTGAGTTTGGGCTTTTTACATGTATCTAAGAAATCAGAGGAAAGCAAAGTATGAGCATTTGTGATCTTTAGGCATATTGGTCATTCACAAATCTTGGCCAGTGACTCATCACTTTTGCAGAATTTTTTTCTCCTATTTTAACGAAGTAGTTTGGGTTCTGTAGGGTTTTGACAAATGAAGCAAAGCCAGCAGTATGTGCAGATTGTTTTTGCGGGCACACTTTGGTGTTTTGTCGTAGCCTGGAATAACTCCTCCAAGGCAGTGCCCTGTGATTTCTCTGCAGCTCTGTGCTGGCACTCTGCTCCACAATAGCTGAGCAGGAAGGGCCCCTGGCTCTGCAGCTGCTGTGCGTGCGCACAGCGCGGCCTCGCCGCCAGCTCCGCTCGCCGGTGATTGCAGAGCCAGCCTCAAATTACCTCGCCAGCTAATGATAACATTGCATGCGGGCCACAGGGGCTTTTGTGGAATAAATATAAGAGTGGAACAATATCCAGTACACATTATACCAGTAATTTAAAGCATATTCAGGACAAAGAGAGAGTTCCCAGTGCAGGCAGCATCATAGAGATTTGCTGTATCTGATAAAGATTAGGTTTCTCAGCTCATAATACCATACTATTACTTTTCTTTTGTTAGTCTTTCAACACCTACACTCCTGCATTGACACAATATCAAGTAGGAAGAGGAAGAATAGCCTTGTATTTAAGGGACTGAGCAGGGATTAAAGAAATTTCGGTTCTTTTCCCTGGCTCTGCCAGAGACTTTTGTGACCGTGCACAAGTTACTTATTATTTTCATGCCTCTATTCTTGATCTGTGAAATGGTGATTTTTTTTTTTTTTCTCTTTCCCCCAAGCTCTTTCTTGCTGGCTCCTTTGCACTTCATGTGCCAGGCTTGTTGCTCAAGTTCCATCTCCGAGGCTGTAGCAGTTGCTTAGGGATAGGAAGCGCCTGGCTGGTGTAGGGGAGGAAATCAGGGCAGGCAGTGGCTGGAATGAGCCACAGAAACACTTGGAAAGCTGCCTGGCTCCATTACAGTGAAGTACCTTCATTATTGGTGAATGTGAGTGTGTGTCATTTTCCTTGGTGTGACATGAAAATGTCAGGTGTCCTGATAAACTAACAGGCTTTGAAAGGAGAAGCAAAGCCATGGCTGTGTGGTGTAAGTTCTTTCCAGTTACACGTTTTTTTGCAGTTTCATCTTTCATTTGAAGTCGGTCTTGTCCAAATTTGATCAGATTCTGTAGTGGTGTTGGATATTCCCATCTGAAATAACGTGTAAACAGGTGGTGTCAAACCCCCACTGAATCTATCAGTATCTGAGCTGGTTTTCTTACAGTGTTTTAATGCAAATAAATTTTATTCTGCATTTTTTCTGCAGAAGTTTCATTGTACTTTTAATACACCTGAATTCTTTTGGTCTGAAGGATTTTTGGATGTTGTGGAATTGATTACAGCTTAATGGTACATTGCATTGGAATAATACCTGTATTGCTAGAGTTCTGAAAGCATCAGAGGCCACAGAGTTCTAATTACGGTGTTAAAGAGGTTCTGATGAAGTCTGAATAGCTGCATGTCATAATTTCACATTTAAAGTTGGGTTGTGTGTTTAAATTGCTTCGTCCTCACTGGCAGCCTGCTGATAAATGTGGATGATCTCCTCAGTGGTGTAGGAACAGATCTGTGGCCTTGCTGGGGTCACTTGACTTTCTCTGGGGGTTGGTCAGGAATGTGTTTGTTGGTAAGACATTTGGAAGGGATGTGGATGTGATTGATTGGTGTGATTGGCATCAGGGATTCCACTGACTCAGAGCCACCCTTCTCCCTTTTAGTTCTCCTTCAGTGATATTCTTACAGCTTCATACAGGATCACCTGATACCAGATCACATGTGGGGAATGGCAGCTGTTTAGAAATTCCAACTCTCCAGCAACTGCAAGGGTGGAGAATTCAGAGAAATGGCCCATTTTTTGGGTTCTGTGTATAGGGATATTCCCTCTTGCTGTGTCTCTACCAGAGGCTGTGTATTGTGGTGAGGAACAGGAAAAACTGCCTGAAATTGGGCTGGGATAGAAATGGGCACTTAGGTGAGACAGTGAGTGTTTGGGCAGTGCAGTGTGCAGGGATTGAAATGCTTTTCAAGATTACATTGGCAGTAATGATTTATCAGGACTGGCAGCGTCTTTTTGAGCGGAGCCTGAATGCATTTTCTGTAGAAGATGTGTGGCCCAGTCTCTGAGCACATGATTTCTTTGTTCCTGAGCAGCATCTTGAGAAGCTAATAAAGCTCTGGTGTCATTTGCTGAACGCAGAGGGTTGTGGATTGTGTTATGGCTGAGGGGGTGCAGAGATGTGGATTGTGTTGTGGCTGAGGGGGTGCAGAGATGTGGATTGTGTTATGGCTGGAGGGTGCAGAGAGCTCTCCCCGCTCAACACCCAGGCTGGTTATTTGCTGTCACAGTTGCCAGCAGGACGAGCCAGTGTCCCATCAGGTGGCTGCCACCAATTTCAGGTTTCCTCTGTGGAATCCTGCTGGCTGGCTGATGGTCCTCCTTTGGCTGGGATGAGCTGATCTTCCTGTCTCGCTGCAGTCCCAGTTCTGGAGAGGCCTGTGGGGCAGTGCCTTTGGCTGCTGGTGTGCCTGACTCTGACACCACGTGTCCAGGTCAGTAGGGTCATCCTGCTGTCTTGGTTTCCTTGTAAGTCTGGATGGAATTAAGGGTGATGAGTCCTAGAATATCCCTGCAGGCTTTCCTTTATCATTAACCACTCTGAGTACAGTTATTTGCACCCCCAGGTGGTAATAATCCCTTGCACCCTTGGGGTTGCTGCATCTATGGGGTTGCTGTGTGGTACAGTGACACTGGACTTGCAGCTTGTGCCCTGCCACATTGGCATCTTGTTCTGCCCCTTTAAATTCCACCCACATCTTCTGATTCCGTGGCTGATTTTCAGAGCAGCTCTAATGGTTTGTGTGTTTATTAGAGAGGCTTTGAAGGAGCACCTACGTGTAGGAAGGCATGCACACAGCAGCTCAAAATTCATTACCCTGCACCACAGGCTGCCCCTGCTACTGCACAGAGATCATCCCTCTCTGCCACGGCACAACTTTTGGGGTTGTCTAAACAAAGTCTTCAGCTTTGGGTTGTTGGGGTTGGTGATTTTTTCATTGTTTTTTTCCCCATATAATCATGTCCCCCCAGCACCGTTATCTGCTGCACACCCCTGGGAGTGGGAGCAGTCCCATTCCCAGGGGGTGCCTTGGCTCCTGCCTCTTTCCAGAACCATCCCTGTGTTTGCCTCTGTCCCCTCTCCATGGCCTTCTCTCATCAGAGCTGTCTTCTGTCCCACATATTTTAATCCTTTATATTCACTCTGAAAGTTCCTGCCATAACCAGTGAGCTGAGGGAAAGTGATTTCCTTGAAAGATGAGGGATCACGGTGAAGTTTTTCACAGTGGACTTAATCAAAATCGGGCTTTTTCTTTCAATTTGCATTGTGGCTTCTTAAAATATGACAGCAGGTTTCCTGAAACTCCAGAACAGTCTGAAATTAGTCCTAGACTCCTTTTGTTTTCCACTTGCTGTCTTAAGTAGTCTTAAACATTATTTTAGAATGTGACACAATTCCAGTTTAAAAATAGGTCTGGCAACAGATCAGATGTGGGCTGGAACTTCTCAGCTCTTTAAGGGGTCTTGAGATAGCAGCAGTGCCCTGATGAACTTCATTATGCCAGATGAATATAAAATATTCATATAAAGGGAGATTTGCAAAGGCATAAAAAAGACACCTATTTTTTTCAATGCATCTGGGAGTCTTAAATCTTAGTCTTATATTTAAAGATACTTCTCTTGTGTTAAGATGGCAGATTAAATGTGTAAATTTGTTTATTAAGAATAATTTTGTGATCCAATCTTGGAATCTGCTTGAATGGTCTGTAATATTACATCACAGATCAAATCAGATTCCCCATCAGTTGTACTGTTGGAGGCTTTCCAGTGCCACGTTTTAGCCTCTGTTTGGCATTTACAGTTGGAGGGGATTAATGGACATTTAAAGTGTTGATGAATCAAGGCCTAAATTCTAATTGTTAGAACCAACAAGTTTAGGATTTGATGGGTTTATCAGAACAAGTTATTTTAATTGTTTTACACGTGAGCAAGACCATTAATTCCACAACACATCTGCAGTTCCACACGTGTCCCCTCGCGTGTAATGTCATTTGCCAGTAAAAGCAGAGCTGATTAGCTCTCTAATTTCCCCTCCCCTGCCTCAATCTGCCAGGGCAGTGGTCGTGGTGTGCAGGCTGTGCTGCTGTGGGGCAGGGCTGGAGCAGCGTGTGCAGCTCGGGGAGGTCAGCAGGGTGGGAGGCTCTAATGCATCCTGAGCTGCAGAGCTCACGCTTGACCTCCAGGATTAAAGTTTCTCCTCTCATCTCGCAGCAGTTGAGCCTCAATTGTCTCTCAGGAAGTCAGAAGGTCTAATCAAGCTAATGAACAAACTCAATCGTTAGTACTTTGGGAAGGCAGGGTGTTAGCAGAGTGATGGTGCCCCGGCTGCTGTGGGGGTGTTACAGAGCAGGGCCCGGCTCGGCGGGGCACACTGGGGGGTTGTGCTGGGGGGCAGGGACAGGGCAGTGTCCACGCTCTGCCCTGGCCACGGGAGCAGTCTGGGATGATCCTTGCAGGTGATAGGAAGGGTTGCTTGTTTCCTGTTAAGTGCTTTATAAGTGGGGATTAAATGGCAGCTAAACCTTCCTTGGATGAACTTCTTGGGTGGACTTCACCCATTCCTCCCAGCTCTTTCTGTCTCTGACACAGGTACAATATTTTTCAGGGATCCCCTGTTACATTCTGGTAGCTGTATTTGACAGGGAAGCCTTTTTCATACTGGTCAAGCAGATGTCAGCTGTTAGTAATTTAACTGCACTGAAACCTTTCAGAGTGTGCACAGCTTGGTTTTGGAGCCAGAACCTTTGCTGGCTGCAGTCAGTGTGCCATGGACACAGTCACCAGTGTCTTCTCCACCAGGCATGGCCCAGCCAGACCTGTTTTTCTAAACATCTTTTATTTGTATACTTTGAAGTGATGTGTCTTATGATTCCTTATTCTGATGAGAACAAAGCCATAGGGAAGAAAAAAAATGTGGTTTTTTTCACACTCATGCTTTTTGCCTGGGAAGAATGTAGTGATTTTGGTTTTCCCTGTAAATACCTGCTAGAGTAAATCAAAGACAGGCTATTGGCTTTAAAATGAATTACCCTGAAACTGTAGTTATCACATAAGAGTCTTGCTTTCTTTTCCAAATCCATGGAAATGCAGTGGCCCAAGGAAAGGTGACAGGCACTCTCCTAAAAGAGTGATTTCTTCCCTCTTTGAATGAGCCCTATCCTGGGCTTAGAAATTTGCAAACCTCACCCTTTTCTTCAGGCATTTTATTGGCCTTGTTGTCCTGATTTTATACAGCCAGTGGTAAATGAGATTGCTAATTTAAAGCTTTCAGAAATTGAATGATACCACCCTTTCGAAGGGGGTACTTTAAGGTTTCTTCCTATCTAATGTCAATTTTGAAGGTTCAACAGATGAAGAGTCCAAATGTATTTTAGTCTGAGTATGAAAAAGCCTCCATATTAATTATACATCAGTATAATTTAGTCATTCTTTGCTACTTTCTTATTTTGAATTCAATAAATATATTTGCTTGCTCTGTTATGTATTTGTAGATGTGTGGAGGAAATTGGTGCCCTTATGGCAGATGCACAGCAGATTTCAACATTACCATAACTCGTTAAAATCCTGTAAAAGTAAAGCTGCAAAACAATTTCTGTCTTCTGCCAACAAGATTGTGAAAAAGGGAAATTCCACTCATTCAATATGAGTGGAATCTTTCAGGACTGGGGAGAACAGCGTGGACATTCCTGACCCGCTCGTGCTGGCTCTGCTGGGGCAGATCAGCAGAATAAACAAAACTCAGATGACTGTGTGTCATATTTTGGGGACAGTAAGTAAAATCACCGTTTTGGATGATGAAAGTTCTTCACCAGCTGTAGCAGTATGTGCATTAAACCATTGTGGTTTATTTGGATGATACACCATTGCAGTTTTCCAGTCCCATGGCTGGAAGCTGGGAATGCAGCCCAGTTCCCTGGGTGTGTGGTGGGCCTGTCTGAGCCAGCTGTGCCTGGGAGGGGAGCGGGTGGGATGGGGCAGAGGGTGGCAGTGGCTGGGGCAGAGCTGATGCAGCGTGTGGTGCTGTGCCCTCTGCAGGGGGAGCCCATCACGTTCTGTGAGGAGGCGTTCGTGTCGCACCGCTCGGCTGTCATGAGGCAGTTCCTCCAGAACGCCATCCAGCTCCAGCTCTTCAAGCAGGTACTGCCTTCTTTGCCCTGGTGGAGATTCTCTAACAGGACAAGGGGGGGTGAGGGCTGTTTCTATATTCCTTCATCTGTCAGCCTCAGGAAAATCATGTAGTGCAGCCCCTCAGTCCTTTCCTGCTGGCTGCTCTCAGACCCAGTGCTGAGGCTCTCTGTGTTTGGAGAGGTGTGTGGGTTTGCCACTGAAGGGCTCTGAGCACACCTGGCCCCAAAATGTCTGCTGTAAACTTGGCACAGAAAGATATTAGTGTAAAGCATGGCATTGGTGCTCCAGGGCAGCTGAGGGCACTGTGCAACCACACACTGCCGGGTGTAGGGACACGGCACACCTTGGGCACTGGGAAACATCTGCCCAGTTTTGGTGGGGTTCTCACTCCACTCCCAGTCCCTACCCAATGTAAACACCGGGTTATTGCAGCCAGTGCAGGATGGAGCCTTTCTGAAAGGCTGCAGGGTGGGGTGGTTGATGTGTTTGTGCTCTCCTTTGCCTGCTGCAGTTCATTGACGGGCGTCTGGACCTGCTGAACTCCGGGGAGGGCTTCAGTGACGTGTTCGAGGAGGAGATCAACGCAGGCGAATACGCAGGTGGGAGAGGGGTGTTGGAGGGAGTTTGGGACACCGCTGTTCACCCACTGTCTGTGTGATCCTGGCAGCCTGAAGTGTCTTACTTCGCTGTTCTTTCCTCTGTCAAGAGCTTAGAATAACGTATTATAGTTTGAATAAAGCTTGTTCAGTCTTAGAAAACCTCAGCTTTACCTCTTGAATAAAGTGCAGCTAAAAGAGTCCTTGCAGTGGAGAAAACCCCTTGGCTTTAGGAACCAGAACCACCTCATACTTCTTATGATCTTAAAATATCCCGGAGTTCCCAAATGTCTGAGACAAGACAGAAAATAGAAAAGTGTAAATCTCTGCTCGGTATTTTGTTGTTGTGTCTCCCAGAAAGAGAAGTCTGGCTGTCCTGTTCTGGCCCTGCTCCCAGAACCACTGAGTGCCAGCACTTCACCTTTTGGGCTTGTTTCCTGTTGCACAGAGTTACATCTGCTTGTTTGTGTTTGTGCTTCTCTCCAGGCAGCGACAAACTGTACCACCAGTGGCTCTCCACAGTGAGGGTAAGAGCACGATTTGCAGTAGGCACTGCAGTTCCTGTTGGGGGGGAAACGCTGTCACACCGACACCCCCCTGAGAAAGCTCACTGGTGGGAAGTGTGGAGTGGGGGCACCACTGCTCGGGGTGGGCTTTGCATCTCTGGTTTAGTGCCAGATTGTAAATGTGCCAGATGTACAGATTAAAAGTGTAAATGCTTTTAGAGAATATTAAGTTGTTATAGTGGATGTGAAAAGCTTCTTTCAGTGCCTAAAATGTGGTGTATTGAAAAGTAAAATATTTCACGTTTGTGGGTATGAGTCGAAAGAAAAGATTTTTGGTTTGTTTTTTCTGGCAGAACTGAGTGTTACAGCATTCTGTCTGCTCCTGTCCTGCTTGTGAATGGGATTGTGTTCCTTACACAAAGTGCTGGGCTCAGTATAATCTTGATGATTTTGAATTACATATATTTTATAGCAGTAATGTTTAAAAATTCCATTGCATGGTTAGGGAAGTAAATAAATATACATAAATATATATAAATATGTAGGATGACAGGTAATTTTAACATTGGGTAATGCCTGAGAGTGAATATAAAAATTAGTGTGATTAAATTCAACAGTTTATCATTTTTGTGGAAGATTAATTGTCATGAAGTAACAGAGGTAGTAAATCTTGAAACTGCTTGCATCTGATTGCACATAATCAGACCTGATCTCTGGAAATATAATTTTGCAGCGAAAGTAGAAAATATAAAATTAGCTCAGGTTTGCTTCCTTGGCTCTGGCTGTCCAGCAGTTAGTCAGCGGTGTGAGGAAGGGGTATAAAACCCTGGCCAGACGAACAGATGATTCTGGCTGATGCATTACTGGCTCATTACTTTGATTATATTCGCCACATGCAATTCAGCTTTTCTAGAATTAGTGTTTATGCCTGTAGTTAGGTTTCATTTTCCCTCAATTTTATCGACTGCTTGGATCTTAAAAAGGCAGTGTATGTGTGTAATAAACAGGACTGCGGGATGAGGGAAGGGAAGATGGGAACACAGAAAAGGTCCTACATCTTCAGATTGCTTGTCCAGGCTTTCCTGAAAGGGAATTTCCTGCCCCAGACATCTGTTAGGATACTTTTGCCTTGAACTTGTTTGGGATTTTAGTGGAGTGAGCGGGACCCCCTGAGGGAGAGTGAATCCCAGACCTCCCCTGGGTTTGGGATACACAGACAGGGGCTCTTGGGAGACACTGATACCTTTCCTGGGAGAACTGCAGGGCTGAACAGAACTGGGCAAAACCAGAGAAACACCCAGCGTGCTTGTGCTCCTGTCCTTTTCTCTGGATTTGCCACTGGAATGCTCAGCCCTGCTAATAAGCGCAGTTAATGCTTTGTTGTTTGAGGAGTGGTGGGGTTTGGATGGCTGTTTGCTTCTGAGAGCTCTGATAACATTCCTTCTCTGCTTACTGTAATTACAGAAAGGAAGTGGGGCCATTTTAAACACAGTAAAGACCAAGGCCAACCCTGCCATGAAGACTGTCTATAAGTTTGTAAGTATTGAGTACTGGCTTACTACTGAGATAAGAGTCTAATTACCATTCTGTTCTAACCTTTCAAATGAGACTCAACACTTTACATGCATTTTTATTGGACTCACAAAATTACTTAAAATACGCATTCATCTACATTTCAAATTGAAATGGAAAAGTCACTTTGAAATGCGAAGGGGGATGGAAACTTGTGATTTCTTTTGAAAGTCTAGATGATAAATTCTATGCATTACACAGAACTCTTTCTGGGAAATGGTGCCTGTGTGCTCTGCTAAGCAGCTCTACCATCTCATCATTGCTCTGTTGGAAACCATTGTTACCTCAGGTTTCCCTGCCTGCACTTCACCGAAGGAAGGGAATCCTCTCATTTTCCAAATTGTTTCCATCTTTTCTAAATGTCAATTAATTTTCCGTACAGATTTCTTATACCTGCTCATTTCGACTCCAGCTTACTGAGTTATTCTTTCAGTGGCAGTGTTTTCAGCACTGTTAACAAACAGCTGGTGTGTTGCTGTGCTGTCATGTGTGGCTGCCAGCTCCACTCTGCGAGATCAAATGGAGGAGCTGAGCATTTCTTACGTGCTCGGTTTTGGGAAATAATGCTACATAAATCACTGAGATAACCAGTCAGGCTTGGGTTTTCTCCTGCCTTCCTCCAGCCTGAGGAAGATGAGGAGGATGAGGATGGCTCTGCTAGCCTGGCATCCAGAGCACTGCAGGGAGAGGGTCTGCAGGCTCACTGCTGGTGCTGGGGAATACAAGTTTATAGCAAAGAAAAGTCCTTAGAGGGGAACACTGAGGGTGTGGAATGCACAAAGATGAAAGATGTGTATGGCATCAAAACAGGGAAAACAAAATTTTTGCGGCTGGGGTGGGGGTGGTGGGTTTTGTTTGTTTGGGGTCCTTTTAGCTTTCTGTTTGTTTTAATGTGTTTTCAGTATCCTGAAAACACATTATTTTTTAATTGCCATTTTTAGTAACCGAAGTCAAACTTAGTCACCACTGGAAATAGAAGGGGATTTTAACTTGAATTAATTTTTCATGCAGGCAAAAGATCATGCGAAAATGGGAATAAAGGAAGTGAAAAACCGCTTGAAGCAAAAGGTACTTGAAGTTCTTATTCAAAATGTATAAGCACCACGTCTGAACTCCTGAGCCACTGAAAGCGTGATGTGATCAATAGGAAGCTGTTTGATACAGTGTTGTTAGCACACTTCAAAATGCATTACCAGCTGGCCCCGATTTTTCCCAGTTATAAATATTCACTGACACAAAAAAAAATTGTCTTCAAGTACATTAAGGCTCTGACTTCAACCCACAAAAGCCAGCAAATGGAGTGTTGTGTTTGGGGAGGTCCCTCGGGCTGGGGCGCTGGGAGCTGTTCCCTCCAGCCAGGGCACTGAGCTTTGGGCACACCAAACTGTTGGTACTGACAGGGATCAGGCAGGAAATACCTGTCCTGTCTGTCTGCCACTGGAAAGGAGGCTCCTGTGTGTCAGGAGTCTGCTGCAGAGTTCAGACATGGAGGAGTTCATTAGAGTTGGTCTTCATTTCCAACTGGAATTATTGCAGGAAAAAGTACTGACGGTGTTGTTTTCCAAATCTGTTTGTTTGTTTGTTTGTTTGTTTGTAAAAATGCTCAGTTGTGTTTGAGGGATGTGTTATCCAATTCCTGATTGCTCCTTTTTAGGCAGCAGTTGCCACTCCCCTTATGACTGGCTGGGTAACTGTGCCTTGGGTTCAGTGCAGATATCCTGTTTATTCTGTGAATCAGAGCTGTCAGAGTCCTGTGGGGAGACAAGACAGCTGACTTGTTGAGAGGATTCTGACGGTTTGGTTTAATTTGCTGCATAATAGTTTGGGTGGGGTTTAATCTGTGCTGTCTGTGAATTTTCTCCTCTAAATTTGGAGCCCCCCATGGCAGGGCAGGGACACAAGTGCAGCTGAGCACGGCAGCACTGCTCCTGCAGAGGGGTTACCTGTGTGTGCAGTGCAGCTCTGAATATTCCAGCAGATTGCTGGAGAGTCTGGGGCAAGAGAACGTTGCTTCAGATGCCTTTAATGCCATTTGATTTTATTACACTACATTATGCACAGCCACTTTAGGTGTAATTTGAAAATAATAGAAACATGAAGCAGTTTTCTTGTATATGCTTTTTTTATGTGTCATTCCATGTGTTTCATTTCTGGACATAACCTTCATGAATAATAAAATGTTTGGCCTTCTCCTGTGCATTTCTGGAGCAGTTGGAGCTGTGTAACACGACCAGATTTTTTCCTGTATTTTAAATGCTAATAGAACTGTGTGCTGTTGTGTGACATTTGTATGCCAGGCTGAGGAAAGCCTCCTTCGGTCAGTGCTTTGTTTTATGAACGTGGTTGTCCTGCTGCTCTGTCAGGCAGCGAGCTTCCTTTTAAAAACACACAGAACATTTACAGCCAAATGGCCTGGTTTTGTTTCACCTTCCTTATTATGTGGTGTTCCTGTAAGCGAGGTGGTTAAACATGATTGTTCAGCACAGGCTTTCACAAGAGCTCAAAAGATTGCTGGCAGTGGCTGGCACACACTGCTCCACCTCCCCTCCCTTCCTTATTCTGTCCTCTTCTATCCCATCCTCTTCTCCATCTGAATGCACGTAGCAAGATAACTCTAAAATTAGGGATTGCTCTGTTGAAAGAGATAAAAATAGCAAAAATTGTTTTGGTCACCCTCATTTTTAATCTGAATGCCTGTGCTGCTCCATTATGGGTCTATTATGCACAAGTCTGTTAAAGCATCCTCCCCAGTTTTCATGTGAGAACATGGTATTTCTCATGTGTTTACTTACTGGCATGTGCAAGTGTTAACTGTTTGACATTCTGGCATCATTAAGTACTTCATTTTTGCCAAATTTGGGATGCTAGTCTTTCATCTTCTGAGGGTAACCTAAGGTTATTTTTAAACTGAACTTACTATCCACTGCATTTTAACATACTATTTTCCATTATTAATACAGAAAGTATGCAGGCCCCTGGTAAGGAAAAGTCAAATATAAACATCCCTTTTCCAGTTTTCACTGCCAAATCTGAGCAGCTTCTGTACAAGATAGAATTTAAAAATGCAATAAAGCTGGAGGTCTGCTTCCTCCAACTCTGCATAGCAATGGTGACCTCTTAAATATAATCAAGAGCCCATTTTGCCCTTGGTCTGCTCCAGTGTTGGGTTTGAATTGCAAATGAGAAATGCAGGATTGACCTGTTGAGAGGTCACTGTGGTGTGTGTAAGGTCCTTCTTTAATATGATAGTGGAGATTGAATGGGGCTCCATTTCCATCCCTTGTTCATTTGTGGTGCAGTATTTCAAAGCAACAGAAATCGTTTTCAGAGGATTCTTATGAGTGAGAGCAAATAATTGTTAATAGATACAGCCTGGTAGCTTTATTTTATATCTGATACAGTTCTTTTTCCTTTTTTCTTTTTTTTTTCCCTTTTTTTTTTTTTTTCTTCCCCCCCCTTTTTTTTTTTTTTTTTTTTTTTTCCCCCCCTTTTTTTTTTTTTTTTTTTTTTTGGCAAAGGCTGCCTTTTTCCATCTCACAAATGGACCGTGGTGGTCAAGTCACTCCGTTAGTGGCTCATTTGAAGCTTAACTGCATAGAATTAGGAAGAAGGAGGAATATGAATGGTACCATCCTCAACTTTCAGCCAGGAGAATGGAACTCACTGACAGCTCTGGCTAAGACAATTTGTATAAATGGGTGGGCACTTGGCATTAATGTATTCAACATTATTGTAGTTGTGGAGCCCTGGTTGGCTCTGGCTAAGGTCTGATATTGTGGAAACAACTCCTGTGGAGCTTTGCAGAACAACCTGCACAAGGACAGTGCCTCTCCACTTTTGAAAGGGGGTTTGCTCTTCTAGAGCAAAAGGCCCCTGCAGAAACTGCTGATGCATATTTAACCAGAATATCTCTTTCTCTGAAGCTTCTCCTCTAAAATGAATAGGTAGGGAAGATCTCACCTGGACAGATAGTTGTTGGGGGAAGCTCTTCTCGTGGAGGTGTCCTGGAGATCACTTTGGAGTGGGATAGATCACTGTCATTCTGCTTTTCTGCTAATCTGTTGAGTGTCTTCTTTCCTCAGACAGAAGATGGTTCTGGTTTTAATAATACCCTTAGATTACACTTCCTTTTCATTAAAAGTCACTGGAGCACTGCTTGAGTTTTGTATTCCTGGAGAATTTATTCCACCAATGAGTAACTTACCACCTTCCGTTTTTCCTGGTTTTTGGGAGGCAGAGATCTCATGGGTTTTGTTGTTATCCTGAATAACATATATGGCTTAAGCTACTTCAGGAATGTCTTGCTGGTTTATACCAGTAAGGTGCCAATCCCAGGTGTGCCAGTGGCCTGAAGGACTGTTGTTTACTTTTCAGTTGTAGAAGTGCCAGATGCTTTGACATTTCCTGATTTTAATGCTACTTATTTTGGGCCTTGGATATCAGGTTTCACTGTTTCTGTAACTCAAATGTGTTTTCATCGAAGGTAGAAAACAAACTCCTGTGAAGTAGGTTTTGCTTTGATGACTGAAGCTGTGCTGGTTTGTTTGCCTTTTGGGGATGTTGGGAAAAGAGAGGAATCAAGCCATTTAATTCTCATATTTTATTAAGCAATTTTTTAAAAAAGTCATTTTGACTGAGATGTGCTGTGGTTTCTTTGGAAGTGTGTACACCAAGCACAGTGCAAATAGGCTTTGAAATGCAGTTATATCATCAGAGAAGTCCAGCCAATCTATAGCAATAACAGCTCAGGCATTTGCAGGGATCGTTACACATCTGAGGGGACCTGGCTTAATGGGCTGATCTCTCTGTACCGTCTGTCTCCTCCCACTCCCCTCATGTGCAGACCTGAGCGTCCTTTCTCCACACTTTTGGCAGTTTGGTGCCCTGTTGCTGCCTGGCTCCCTGGGATTCCCAGCTTTCCTTGCTGGGCTGGAGCCGCACTCCGGCTCTGCAGGGCTGGGGGCCTTTGCAGGGCAGCTCTGGGGCTGGAGGCACGTCTGGTACAGCTCCACTGGCACAGAAATGTGGGAATGAAGGTTGTGTGGAGTGTCGCTGCAGGTTCTGTGAGTCCAGAACTGAGCACACCCCTTGGTGGGAGCTGCAGTATGAGCTTGACAGACACGTTTCTTGTCATTGCATTGTTTTGGGGCTCTTTGTTACTAATTCCCTGGACTTTGCTGTACTTTTTAAAGACAAGGTGCCATTGTGGAGCCAGAGGGCAGGGGGAGGAAAAAGTTTTTCTCTCCAGCTTGACCTTAGCAAGTTGTTAATTCCCCACCATCCTTATGCTCATGTTGGGGAACCACTGCTCTACCAGCTGGATCTAAAGAGGGGTCTCAGCTTCTGTGTGGAGCAGACAAAGCCCCTTAGAAAGTCCATCGAGCTTTTTGTTTCATTTGACCTGAACACATTAGGTCAGTGTGTGTCCAAAGGAACCGTTTCTAATTGGCCATCAGCCCGCACGGCTCATTATTGTACCTGCGCCAGCCGGGCCCGGGCCAGGCCAGAGGTCAGCAATCAAAGCCCGCCGGTGTCAGCAGCCACCCTTAGGTCGGCCCTGCGAGCTCCAGCCTGTGCAGCCTCCTCTGGATGTTTACCCGGCATTGTTTCCCTGGCATTGTTGCAGAGATGTAAAGCTTCGGGGCCCACTGTGCTGCAGACTCTTTCTCCACTCACTCTCAGACTCTTTGCTCCTTGTCTGATTCCCGGTGCCTGCAGGCCTTTGTCCTGTTCAAAACCCGTGTCACAGACCCCGTGCCTGCACTTGCCAAGTCCTCTAACCTAGGCTGGTGGGTCACCTCACTTCTGGAGAAGAGGGCTGATGTCAAAGCAAACACAAAAGCCTTCTGTGAGGCAGCAGTTGGTGGTGCACACTCTCCTGGAGGCATATTCAGTCCACACAGGCTCAAAGCTGAAATGAAAGCTAGCTAAGCTCTGAGTTCCATCTCTCCTGGCCACTTCCACAAGTAATTGTTCTGCTATGGCTAATTCTGTGCAGTAGGTAAATGGAATTACCGTGTTCATTTGGGTTTACAGAAAGCAGAATACCCTGTTCCTGGGCTCCTGTTGAACTCATTGCTAAAACAGCAAATCTGAGCCGTGGTTTTTCTCTCCACATGCATTTCGTGGCTTTTGCGTGTTCAGGTCCGACGTTTTGTTGACTGTCCCTATTTGCACCACTGGCACTGGGAGGAGAGAGGGGTCGTGTACAGGCTCTGACGGACCAACTGCAATGACCTGTTTTATTCTAACCATGTTTTCTTTTCTGTACTTTGGTGTTTTTCCTCCCCTGACATCCAAACCGTTAGTCAGCGTTATCCTCTAGTGTGTCCTTTGTGCACCTTGCCCTGACTCAAGAGTGTTCCTGGCCATGCTATTCACCTGTTCCTACCACACAGGACATTGCTGAGAACGGGTGCTCGGCCGTGCCGGAGGAGCCCCTGCCCAGGACAGCTCCGTCACCACTGGGGGAGAAGAAGGACCCGAAACTAAGGGAGGACAGAAGACCAATCACAGTACACTTCGGGCAGGTAGGTCTCGGTGTCGGGTCTCTTTAAATTGTGTGACTCAGCAAAACCAGTTCAGGGCAAAATCCCAGTAACGAAGGTGCCAGTTGTTTCATTACATCCACTCACTGAATTATTTTATTTATTACTCACAGCTTTGTTTCTGTGGCATCCTTTTTTATGAGAGTCCAAAACCTGATTTTTCTGGGCTTTCTTGATTCCTTTTGTTCGTATGATGATTTTGAGGAAAATAAACTCTAAGTGAATGGGGGGTGAAGCAAAAATATTAAAGCAATTTTATAAACTCTTTTGCGGTTCTTTTGGCTTGCAAAGAGCTGCAGCCCTCAGGACTGAGGGGGTAGGGTTTAAAATGTCCTCTGTTATCTTGCCAGATCATTAGTGTCAATATGGAACATCCAACTATTAAAGCATTTGAACATTCTCTGAAAATTAAATGCGATGAACTAAGATGGAAAAATCAATTAATAGCTTGTTAGTGTACTCTGTATTCGGTATTGACAGCTGAGCTGTTCACATTACTTACCCGTGTAATGTTTCTTTTGAAATGTCTGCAAAACAGTGAGTTTGTGTGGAGTTTTTAAGAGCTAGTTATTTAGAAAATGTTGTAGTTTCTGTGATTTTCATGGAAAAACATACAGCGTTTATTATCAGTTTGCCAGTGTTCCCCTATTAAGTGTAGCCTGACTCAAAAAATAACATGGTTTGTGTTAACAGTTTTCTTTTGCTGCATCCGTTCTTTGCACTGTTCTGATCAGAAAACAGGAAGGAATAGCTGATTTCTTCTAAGGAAGCAAAGTGTAATTTTCAAGCAATGGTAAAACATTATAAATTGGGAAGCAAAGCAGATTTTTAGAGAAATATCTATGAATAGAAACCAGTGGCTGCACTGACTGTTCAGGTATTAGGGCTACATCAGTGCTCAGAGCAGTGTTGTCTGTATCATTTTAGAATCAGATTTATTTCTTTCAGAACTTTCACCACTGTGCTAAATGTAAGTTCTTGAAGACTTTTTTTAAAGCACATTCTCTTCCAATTAAGTATTTGCAGTAGTGATTTATTTTTCCCTTACTGTCTGTGCCAGTACAGTTGAGAGGAATTGGGGCTACTGGAGGAATGCAGCCATCTAGCTCCAGCAGGGACATGTTACATTTCGTTTGAAGCAGTCAGAAATCAGATATTATTACAATTTATTTTCAGTTTTTCCTTTAGATTTGTATGAGGGATGGCTGGTTCAAACATTTTGGTAGATTAATGAAATATATATTTGAGTGGTAAGTGCAGATTTAAATTCATGAGGTTTTCTAGCAGTCACTTTTCAGATTTGTTCACGCTCCCTGTCTGGGTGTCCAGAGGAGCTCTCAGCAGCTTCGCCGACCCCTGGCTGTGGCGAGAGGCTTGCTGGCCAAAGGCTTGTGCTGTCAGTGCATTCCAAGTGTTGGTCTCCAAAACTCACCTGACTTAGCAGTTGGGGGGTGTCCCCTCCCAGCCTGTGTCCTGGCTCGGGGCTGCTGCTCCCGCTAGCCCAGTGCCCAATGAAAACACCATCACCCTTCCACTCAAAAGGGAGAGATGTCCAGGCTCATGAAATATAGATTAGGGCTTTGGGGAGGGAAAAAAAAGCAGCAGCATTTACTGCTTAAATGGGAGATGGCTTCTAACTCGTGATTAAAGGCAGCGATTTCAGCGTCACTTTTAACTCTGCCTGGAATGCAGAAGGTGGGAACAATTAAAGAGCGGCGGGGACTGGGCGAAGGGGCCGTGGGTGCGCTGGGGCCGTGGGGAAGGTGTGGATGAAAGCTGCCGTGCCACTATCACTGCTCACAGCCCGGGGAAGGTGTGGATGAAAGCTGTGCCACTGTCACCGTGCCGCTGTGGCGGGCTCGGGCTCAGCCAGGCCCTGGGAGCGCGGCGGGCGGGTCAGCCCGGGCGGGGAGCGGGGCCAGCGCCGTGTGCCGCGCTAATTGAGACGTGCTGTCAAAGTGACAAACACATTTGCATACACTCTATTTATTTTCCTCGGAAAGGTCTGCGGGCTGCTGTTGGTTGAACATTCTTAATCAGCTCGCTGTAAGTGAGCCGGCAGCGAGCTGTCCTGTGCTGGGGGCTTCTCTTCATTACATGACAGATTAGCTGAAGGGGGATGGGCTGGGGAGCCAGCGGCAACCTTTAATTTTAACTCATTATCTCTCACCCTATAGTGAGGGGCTTTCCAGCTTTTCCAAACACGGCTGTGTGTCTGCGGTTGTGAGGCTGCAAAAAATCTCGCTGAAATACCTTGAAGTGCCTTCGGAGGCACAGCACCTCAGCTGATGGTGCACCGAAATGTAGCAGCAATTACCCGGCCGGGTGAGACCCCCCAGTGCCGTGGCTCATCCTGGTGAGCCGTGGTCGGGCATCCTTGGAGAGCCTTGTTTATCCTGGAATTGTTTTGATGGTGGTTTGTGTAATACTCAGACAGTGTGGGAAGCTCTTCTGGATGGTGAGAAGAAGGATTTTTGCCAGATAGCCTGGGGCAGTGCCATAAAGATTTAAACAAAGTGTCCTTAGTGAGACACCAGGAGATGAAGCGGGAGGGTGGGACCCCAGCTTTTTCCTCAGTGTGCCTTCACGTGATTTTGGTTTCCCCAGGGTGTACCTTTCCTATTGACCCCTGGATCAACCAAATACAGGGCTATCAGCACGGGCTCCAGGGCAATCCAACTGTACTCAACAAGGAGCAGGAACCCTACAGGCAACTCGAGGTTTAATGAGGGGGTAGAAGAGGGGATTTTCAAGGCAAGGACAAGATTCAAATGAATAGTTTGTAGTACTGAATAGTGCTCTCTGTTTTGGGGAAAAGTAAGGTTAGTTATTATGGAAGATCCAGTGCTGCAGAGAACATTCCTTGTGGTGCTGGGTGGATGATTGGACTTCATGGTTGGTCTTTTCCAACCTTAATGATTCCACAAGTGTCTTATTACTTACTTTGTTGTGGGTTTTGTCATAAAAACGGACCAAGACGTACTCAGAGCATCAGAACGCGTGGTGCATGTTCAGCTGCCAGAGCTGTCCTTGGGATCCTTCCCGCTGTGCCAGCGCAGTGACCATTGCCCAGGGCAGAGGGACACACACAGGGCAAGTGTGGCTCGTTTCTGTGCCTCACTCCAGCTTTTGAGGTGGAATGCACTCGTGTTCCTGTGTTATCATTGAGCTCTTTGGAGAATGAACACTGCCCAGCCTCACGGTGACTGTTTGGAACACGTTCCTTGTCCAACAAGCAGCTGTTGGGGCTGCTCTGGCAGAACCCCCAGGATGCTCCCATTCTTCCCAGCAGTCTGTGAGAGGTGTGTGAGCACACAGGGGGAGCCCCGGGGCTCTAAAAACAAACCTTAGGGACGTTCTCCCTCTGGAGCTTTTCCACAGTCAGGAGCATGACTGATGTAGTAAAATTAAACCAGCAAATGATAGGCTGCCAGAAACATCACTTGTTGGGAAAGGGAATCATTTCATTAGAAGCAAGTGATCCTGCCAGTTCTGTGGAGCTCTCTAATTGTGTCTGTTATAATTAGAATGTCTTTTGTCAGCCTAGCTGTGTTTATGTTTCTGTGGCTTGTTTTTATTTACCAGCAAATAGCATATTTAATTCCATTTTCACACCAAAAGGTAAAGCTTAACAGCATACAAAAGACTCTTGAAGTCTGTCTGGAGTGATGAGATTCAGTCCTGTTCCACTCTTGATGCAAACTACAGAGAGTCAGTGCTCTGGGGGTAATGTAAATAACTGGGAAACAAAAGGGAAGTTCTCCTGTGCTAAAGCAGCTTTAGTCTAACTGTGGAAAGGCTTCTCCAGCTTCTCTTCCCGCCTGATCCTGACTGCTGTTAAACTTCTGCAGGCCATTAACGTGGAAACTGCCATCTCCTTTTCTGTTTTGATCCCTTTTGCTGTAAATGAACGTGTTAATTTTTCCTGTTCACCATCTGCACTTGGACACAGGGAGCAAACAACCCTGCTTTGCTGGGCAGGGCTCCGCTTCCAGGAGATTAAACGGCATTAAGAGGTCAGGGGGAAGATGGGAGAACAGCAGCCAGCTACATTCCAGGAATGCAGCCCTGGATGGCTGAGGCCAGAGCAGCAGAGGAGGGATTATCTCCGGGGTAAAAGGGATGAAGCAGGGAAGGGAGGAAGGCTCCCTTGCCAGACCCTGTGACTCCCTTCACACCCAGGTGCATCGGAACAATAGCAGATTCCCCTGGATCACAGCAGGCATTGTGTGGCACTGAGGTAGAAACCAAAGGGGAAAGGGGAAGACAAGTTCATTTGCTAATATTGGTGCAAGTGTGTGCTCTGCTGCAGAGCAGCCTCCTCTCCTGGCCACTCGGGGCTGCTCCCACAGCAGCAGGGCCTTCTCTGGCAGCGTGAGTCTGCCCACAGATGAGCAGTGTGGGCTCCCCTTCCTTTCTGAGGAGCCACAGGGGGTTCCCTCCCTCTCTCCCTTTGGTTCTTTATGGGTTTTAGCAAAAGTATAAGCCTAGTTCTTTAAATTTTTTTTGTCCACAGAAAGCACATCATCTACCCTCGTTCCTTCTCACTCCTTTCTTTGAGTGTTCCTTTCAGGAGGGGATTCAGTGGCTCAGTAAGAGTCACCTTGCTAGAGAGGCACATGTCTTGGTCCAGAAGCACTGGTCCACCTAATGTCTGCTTGAGAGCACTCAAATGTCCTGTCAGGTTCTTGGGGGACAGTGTTCTTAGTCCAGGGAGTAAAACCAATGTCAGTGAAGGAGACAACGATGCATTTGATTGAATTCTCTTTGTGCAGGAATGGTCATGCAGGGGGTGGGAGGGACGAACTGAAAGGCCTGCACTCTGCACTCGTCATGTGTGTCAGTGTGTGACCAGTGGGCCCTGGCACGCTCCTCAGGAAGGTGTTCAGCACCTGCAGAGCCTGCCCAGGGGTTTCTGCCCCTCCTGCTCCCACTGCCCAGGGCTTCCTAACGAGCACCCCCAGCACTGAGTTCTCCTCAGCTGCTGCAGCCGTGAGTGGGGCTGGGGCTGTGCAGGGATTCATGCTTTGCAGTGAGATTGTGTGGCCCCAGCCCTGCACCCAGCGGGCGTGTTCATCCACCAAAAAGCACATTCTAGACTAGGGCTTTTCCAGCTGTCTTGGTATTTCAAGCACTGCTTAAACAGGGATGTTCAGAATAAATGTACTGCCCGGGGTACGCTGTGTCAGCTGCCGAACACTGGATGTGTGCAGGGAACGCTCTGCTGGAGTGACCTCCCAGGGCTCTGTGACAAGGGATAGCAGCTGTAACATGTCTGCAGAGCCTCCTTGTTAGTCCTGTTATGCTGAGGAACCCATAAATATCTTGTAGGGAGTGTCTTGGTCCATCACTGGTGGCATGTGGAAGAAGAGTTGTGCTTTATAAATAATGCATACATATAAAATAAATACATCAGTACATGCAAGGCTAACCAAATCACCCAGATTGACAACTGAGGGAAGCTCGCAGTGTCTTATGGATGACTTGCTTTTCTACCAGTGTAGATCAGCATCCAGAAGCTTCTTATGTATTACTTATGAAGTGGATACATGCAGTTAGGCCAGAGCTGTCTGGACTGACCTCCGGGCCACTGGATTGAACCCGGAGATTGGAGGAGAGAGTGTGAGAAACATCTGATTGTTGTACCCGCTGTGCCTCGTGCTTGGCCAGGCTGGACCTGCCCAGGGCTGGGCTGGGGGCACCAAGAGCTGGCAGCAGGTGCTTTGGGGTGCAGGACAGTGTCCCCCAGCCAGGCAGCCTCAGTGGACGAGGCAGCTGAGCCCAGCAGAGTCATCCTGTTTACAGAACTGCTGAAATGAGAGACCATCTCTTTTTTTTTGTCATTTTTTATTCTGTGCAAGTATTCTGCTTGCTGGAGAGGAATAGCTGTTAGGAGATAATAAGGAATATGTCCATTTCCCAGCATTTTAAATTGTGCAGGTTGCATGAGCTCTTTGATTTGAATTCCAGCATCAGGCCCACGGAAAGCCAGTGTAAAGCTGACAAAATGACCAGTTAAAAAAGAAAGCACACACAAACAACGCGGCTTTTTTCTTTATATTTCGTATTGCATTGCTGGATTTTCCAGTATTTTAAATGAAAAATATATGTAGTTAGTTCCATGTTGACAATGTCCTTGAGGATTTGACAGTGAGATTTTCCAGCAGTTGCTCTTCGTTAGAATCCTGGTGGTGTTTAATAAGGCAGCCAAACTGCTGGCACCTCGGGCTCGTGTTTGTTCTCCAGGGCTCGGGGCTGCTGCAGTAAGCACATCGACCAGGGCTGATCATTACAAGGGCGTACGCCACCAGGAATAAAAATGTCACACGTTCTCCCATCTCACAGCGGTACAAAATGTCAGTCCTGTCAAACAGACATTGCAGGTAGCTCTGAGCAGTCAGTACAAATTGGGAAGCCGAATATTCCCCCAGCTTTCTGATATTCTTCATCTGAAGCAGAAGAAAAACAGTTGTTAACCTATTAGCTGTGATTTTAAACTCTGCTGAGGTGGGAGATGGATAGGCTTTAACACAGGGATAAATATATTCTTGGGTCTGGGGTTTTTTGCAATGTCTCTCCATCCTTGTATGTTGAGAAACAGAAGGAAAACAAGCCACAGCAAAATGAACCTCATTTTGGTAGCAGTCATTTGAGATTCTCTCTCAAACTCTTCTGGGTTTTGTCTCAGTGAACAGTTCTGTAAAAACCCTCCTTGCTGGTTTGCTGTGATCCAGAAAGGGCCTGGTTTGATGGGTTAAGGGAGCTTTCCTTCCTGGCCCTTCCATCGTGCGTGATGTCCCATTCAGGATTCTGTTCTCTTTCTGGACAAGGGAAGGTTGTGCTGCTCTCAGGGTAAGGCCCCCTGTGGGATGGAGAATCCAGAGGATGTGTGGTGTCTGGTTTAGCCCCAGAACACAGCAGTGTGTTCCCTGAGGTGTCCCTCTGGGACTGAGGCATGGGTGTTGTCAGTGCAGGATTCTGCTTTACTGCAGGGCCCAGGAAAACTCTGGTGCAAAGGGTGAAGTGCAAAGGGGTACCAGGATATCAAAGAATTAACAGGAAATTATCCCAGTCCCCAGTGGTTGCCTGAGGGGACAAGGAGAGCAGTTAAAGGGCTGCAGTGTTCTGTGTCACAAAGAAGGTGACTCAGAGTCTGCTCTGTGTGTAGAAATGTCTTTGTTTTTCCTGTGACACCTTCTCAGAACTCACAAGTGGGGTGTGTTTAGAGCAGTCCCTGCCCAAACAGCAGTGACTGTGCAGCAGGTTGCCAGGGGAAGGCCCAGCAAAGGACAGGGATGTCCCAGGTAGAACAACGTGTGTGAGGCTTCTTTGAAGCAGAACGACTCTGATTAAATATTTTGTGTTCTGCAGGCATCTCTCTCCTGTGGGGAGAGATCCCAGCTTAGTGTGCAGTGGCTTTCAGACTGGTCTGCAGCACCTGGGCTCTGTGCCAGGCAAGTAAGAGGCAGCTGACAGGCTTCTCCTTTGGAAAATGTCAGGAGTCCTCAAACTGCAAAGTGTCAAATGATACCAGCTTAATGGTTAAGGGGGGATTTTACATTTTTTAGAAGAACTGAATGCACATATAGGTGGGAGGGGGTCAGGGCTGATTTTCAGCTGCACAGCAGACAGGAAGGGGGAGAGGGGAGCTCAGTGGTCACAGTCAGAGGTTTTACTGGTATCACCCTCTGTGGGTTTTGCTGCTTGTTTGTGTAGGACAGGAACTTTCCTGTCACTGGAGCTGGGAAGAGATCAGAAGTCTTGACAGGTCTTTAAGCCACAGACACCATTACAAGTTAACCAATCCTACATAATATTCCTCCTATCTACATCACAGAACAGCACATGCTGCTTTGAGCATGGCCTGTTCAAGTGTCCTCAGCACACAGAGAAAAATATATCCATCTAATCCTCAAAATTCTTCCCTTTTTTTCCTGTAATTGCAGACAAAAGAAATAAGACACCATTCAGTTCTACAGACCAGGAGTTTATGATTTAAGCCATGTGTTTTTAGAATAGCATCAGTTATCAACAATAATAATCCACAGTAGTGCACCTGTGGTTTTAGGATTTTGGCTTTAGGCATTGCTACATTTTTGCCAGACTCGTTCTACCTTCCCAGTCTACAAATGAGCCTGGAAGAATGAGGCATCCCTTAAAACATGGAGATTATTTTTATCACAGGACCCAGCAGATTTCTGTTGAAGTATTTCAGAGTGTAAATTAAAAATATATGCTGTAAAGCATACACTGTTCCTGTCATCCCAGTTTGTGAGCTGTACATATGGGAGTATGTAAAAAGCAGAGTGTGCTGTGCAGGGATCTGGATGGATAATAAAACAGCTGCCTCGTAGATTCCATCTGCTTTCTGTACTGAATCTTTTTAGGTACCAGACATTTTTCAGTGTTGTTATTTTCTCCCTTTTTTTTGTTTTAATTGAGTGTTCAGCTGAGGTCCAGCGTGTTCTCCCAAACACTGCAGGTCTCCTGGAGCCTGGTGAGTGTGAGCCTGGGCACAGTTAGGACAGGGCATCTCTCCCCCACGTCTGATTGGCTTTGAAACATACCAGCAGCTTTTAAATCTGAACTTCAGAAGGAAGTGGGATATTCATGCAGAAAAGCTTTGTTTTGGAAATCGTTGGAAACACCCCTCACTGCTAACTGAGAAACACTTCTGCCTGCACGTACTGACAAACCAGTTCTCATCTGGTTGTGTTTCCTTTATGCATTTCCCTCTGGTTGCACTTGTTGCTGCACATGAACCAGCACCTCTAATGTACTCACAAAGGCTCTGTTTTGAATACCACTGTAAAAAACATCTCCAGAGACATCCACAATTAGTTTGAGATAATGCTCTGCTCACGAGCTGTTACCTCCCAGACCTAAAAATGCTCTTTTTGTAATGTTTCCTCTAGTATAAAAACCCTAAATAGCTGTGCTGTGAAAGTTCCCTGGGTATATAATAGCTACTTTATGAGATGGGGGATCTATAATTTTTAAGTAGTATTGTGATTAGTGTAAAAGTGAATGTAAGATTTTTCTGCTTCCAGCATCTCAGAGCTTAAGTCACCTGTCTGATAATTAGTAAATCAGTGCCAGATCTGCAGCATAAAACTGGCTTTCTGCAAATGTTCTGTCCTGTTGCTTTAGAAGTATTTTGAACAAGACAATTAAGCAAATATCCAGAGGAAAAAGGTGTGCTGGTAAACAGCTACTGGTGAGGAAGTGCTAATTTAGACATTTCTCCCCTTCACAGAAAACAAGAGTACACGCATTTAGGACCATACCTAGAGCAGCAATTTAGCAGCTTTTAGCACTGTGGCCTGTGCTGGTCCCTGCCAGTTCTCCTTGCAGCCCAGGTAATTAAATTGATGTTCCCACACAGCTTCACCTGCTGACCTTTCACAAACAGTGTGTTTTGCTGCATTAACAAATTAACTTCAAATCAGTGGCTCCTCCAGTAAATGTGGTGTGCACAGAGTTGGAACAGGCTGGCCTGTCCCGTGGTGGTGGCAGACGGTGAGAGCAGCACTGCAAGTGAAGCCCTGCTGGCTGTGGGTGTTGTGCCCCTGCCCTGGGGCTGGTCCTGGCTGTGCTGCTTCCCTGGGAATTGCAGCTTGGCTCTGTTGTGTTCAGGTGTCTGCAGGGCTCCAAGTGCAGTACAGAGGCCTCAAAACAAACTCTGTTCTGCAGCACTTTGGTGGGTTGGATCTGCCTGTGTTGTTACAAGCACTGGGGTCACAGTTCTGAGAGTCAACACGATGCCTGTTTAGAAGTCCAAGAGACACAAAAGTTTCTACACCTTTAATCTTTTCCCAGAGCAGCATTTGTATGTGTCTTCATTGTGGAAACACATAGAATTATTTTTTGATCAAAGCTTAATCATGTTTGATATCTAAATCTCAGCTGGAAAAAAACAATCCAGTGACAGGATAAGGATATGAAAGTATTGTCTCCTGCAAAGGAGTAGTTTGTTGTAATATAAATGCACTATTTGCTGTGTATTTATCTTCACTTGCACAGAACTAAAGTGATACTTGCACAAGTAGTTTTGAGTTCTAGGCCATATCAGGATGCTTTAAGGTCTGACTTGTTGGTCAATTAGGAGTAAAACATCAGTGCTGTGTGTGTGGGCTGGTTATAGGCAGGGAGTGTGCAAGGAGAGGGCAGTGAGTGGTGACCTGCTCCATGCTGGACACGGGTACCTGTCCTGTCGTGGCACGTCTCAGGTCACGGGACTTGTCACTGTTTTGGAAAAACAAAATAAGAACAAGGGCATTTCGTGAGGTGAGTATGAAGGTAAAGGACGTGCTGCTCGTGCTGCTTTGGCCAGGAGCCGAGCAGCGTTTCCCTGCAGTGACTTTAATGCGGTTTCCACTTTGCTGCAGCAGCACAGACTCCGCCCGCCCCGGCCGCCGCCCCCCAAGATCCAGCGCTCGGCCCGGCCCGTGAGTAGCTGGGGTTTGTGTCACTGCCACAGCCTAACCCTGCCTGAGCCCTGCTCCTGCAGCACTACTAAACCTGGCCCTGTGGGCTGCCCAGCTGTGCTCACAGCCCCGTGGGAGCTGTGCTGCCGAGCCCTGCCCAGCACGGCCCGCGGGCTCTGCTTCTCTCTGCCAGTCCTGCAGCCCTGGGGGCTCTGCCAGGGCTCCCCCAACCTCTGCCGTGCTGTCCTACCCAGAGAGCCCTGCTGGGCTGGCTGGGGCTTTTAGCCAGGGAGCTTTTGAAGACTTGCACTGAACTCAAATACGAAAGGAAGCAGAAGTCTGAAGAGAAAATATTTATTCTCTGCACGTTATGCTTTAAATTATTTTGGGGTGCTTAATTCTTCTCCATGGGACAGCTGTGTGGGTAGATTGGAAGAAAGCAGGTGGATATTTGGGTGGTAGGACACTGGGCCCAGGCTGTGGAGGACACACACACAGGTTGGCCAGGGGAAGGGACCCTGCCATGGAAGGACTGCACAGAAATTACTGGCAGTGCAGTACCTGTGCTGTATTAGGCAGGGATACCTTGTTTCTGCAGTTTTTGCCCCAGAACACTCCCTGCAGGACAGTTATTGTCTATGAGCTCTGCCAGATGGATTTAAAGCTGGAGACTCTGCTGGGTCTGCACCAAATTTTTATTTTTTGTAGTAGGGCAGGCAGCAGGTATCAGTTTAGGAGGGGTGTTGGTTTTTGCAACAGCCTTGGAAGATATTTATGTCTTTTCAGGACTTCAGCTTTATGAATATAATTCCCCCAAAATCATCTTACTTCTTGCTTCCTTATACAGACACACTGTACATAAGAGAGATGCAAGTTTTCAAATCTAATCTTGCTAAAACTTGTTAGGATATGTTTTGGATGAGCAGGTAACCGGTTAACAAGTGCACTTGGGTGTGTGTTTTAACTTTGGATCTCTGGTGCATGTTCCTGGGTTACGTTTCAACAGCATGTGTTCCTTCTCCTCTCCTTAACTCTGGGTGTCTGGCTTAACAGAGTCACTCTTGGGGGTTTTTGCTCTGGAGGTTTCTGTTTTCTGTGTTTAAAAAGGGGCACTGACTGTGTTTGTTTGTGTTCAGTTAAATGTGACTGGCGTGGGAGACCCTCCCAGACTGCTCACCAGGATCAGCCTCCCCCTGGAGCGGGGGGTTCCTCGTGTTCATGGCTGGCAGGGGCAGAGGCCGTGGTGTGGCTCCTGCACCAGAGCTGCTCACCAGCACTGTTCAGATGGAGTCATTTATTACACGGCTTGATTACATCTGCACATTTATTACATGCTAAGACTGTTTAATCTCCCAGCTGTAGTGCATTAATAGTCCTCCCTGTAATGTGTTTGGTTCAACTGTCTCTGCTCCCAATGTGATTGATAAAAGGTTGGAAATGTAATAATGAAAGCTCCTGTTGCATTCATCTGGCTGTGTCAGTAAGTGGAACAGAAAGGCTTCATTCATCAAGAGGAAATTCAAGATAAATGTAAATGATTATAATCACTCCCAAAAATATGCTTGTACCAAATATACACAAATTTGTTGTTGTTCAGAACTGTTATTTGGCTTTTAATAGTTGAAACACATTTGTGTGTGTGTAAATAATATTTTGTGCAGCTGCTTTTTCCCTCTCTGAGTCTTGGCAGCTATTACAGAGGTGGGTATCACAAGGCAGCTTTCCTGGCCTCGTGCACAAGCACAGGGCCCTCTGCTCTTCCAGGGCCACATAACAGCAGAATTCCTGAGAAATTCTTCCTGCTGCCAGGAGGGCTCCATGGGCACCAGTGCTTGCAGTATGAGCCACTGCAAATAACAAAGGCAAAAACACAGCCCAGAGAAGGGCTAAGGAAGCAGAACAGAGATGTTCTTTGCATTCTGGTGGTTTGGAAATGAGCTGCGGTGCTATTAGCAAAGAGAGAGGCTTGTTGCTTATAATTAATGGAGATCTGTTTGGTCTAATAGTGGCTGTTTGGAAACTTTATTCAATTAGAAAAAGTTAAAATATAATAATTATGCCTAATGTTGATGGGGACAGTAATAAGCACATTCAGCCCTTGTGCCCTGGGAGTTTGCCTTTGTTCTTTTGGCTGTGTGCTCACCTAATTGGATCTCTTTGGTACTTTTGCATTTGATAAGCATTTAACCTTGCCTGTTTGGCTATGTGAGGCTCAAAATCCAGCAAGGAATGACTTGATTCCCAGATTTTCCTGCAGTTCCCCCTGAACAACGCCCTGAATGCCACTGGGCACGTCACCCCGCTCTGCCCTGGGCTGGTGGCCCCAAGAGCCATCCCAAACTGTGCTCTGTGTCCCTGCTCCCAGCACCCCCAAAGGTGTTCCCAGCACCCCCAAAGGTGTTCCCAGCACCCCCAAAGGTGTTCCCAGCACCCCCAAAGGTGGAGGTATTCCCAGCACCCCTAAAGGTGGAGGTGTTCCCAGCACCCCCAAAGGTGAAGGTGCTCCCAGCACCCCCAAAGGTGCTCCCAGCACCCCCAAAGGTGAAGGTGTTCCCAGCACCCCCAAAAGTGTTCCCAGCACCCCCAAAGGTGAAGGTGCTCCCAGCCCAGTGACATCCAGCTTTGCACATGGGCTCCCAGCTCCCATTTAATTAAACAGCTGCTCTCTCCTCTCCTTCCCCCTTCCTCCTGGTGCTCCCCTCTCCCCGGCCCTCCTGCCTCTCTCCCCCCTCTGCTGCCGTCTCTGCTGTTTTATCAGCCCTAATGAAGCAGTATTCTTCATCGATCCTGCTGATTGCCAGCCCCTTCCTTTTGTTTGTTGGCACCGAGCCATTCTGCCGCGCTCTGACAGCTCAGCTCCTCTAATTAGCTCTGTTGTTCTTTTCCCCATGTTTCACCACGCTGCAAGTTCAGTTGAAGTTGCCACAAACTTAATCCTTCCATTCCTGCCATAAATTCACATTCCTAAGCCGTCTTTATTGTGGAGAGGAGCAGCCTTGTGTGGGGACTGATCTCTGAGACCTTAACATCTGACCTTTTCATAAGCCCTTTTTCCTAAGAAATAGTGGCAATACAGCTCTGGATTTCTCTATCATATCTGCTGTGCACCATTTCCTTTGAAATGAAAATTCAATGCAATAATGCTGCTGCTGCCTTCTGCATGCTGGTGTGCAGGACAGGAGCTCTGCACATGATTTGGTAGCTTTCTCCTAGCTGGAGAATTTGAGGTTTATGTGTCTGGGAAGAAAAATATTAAAAAAAAAAAAAAGAAAAGAAAAAAAAGGGCACCTGGAAATCCCTCCCTTCCCCCAACAAATAGTAATTACAGTGACCCACGTTTGGGCTTTGTGTCTGGTGTGGGATGAGCTGAGGTGGTTGATGAGGGGTCTCTGTGTGTGTGACAGGTTCGCCCGCCCAGGCCTCACATTGTCAAGAGACCCAAGAGCAACATCGGAGTAGAGGGACGGAGGACTTCGGTTCCCAGCCCGGAACAGTAAGTGCTTTGCTGCCCTGAGACGTTACAAAACACTGCAGATCAAAGGTATTTTTTAACTTGACAAAAAAAGGGATTTTTTACATTTTTGGACCTTTGTAGAGAAGCGTGAAAAAACAAGAAACCAAAGTTTGCTTATGAGAAACTTCTGGTTTGCCAAGTCACACCCCATGGCATCAGCCTGGTCAGTGAGATTCTCGGGTGTTGGAGGTTTGTTCATGTCTGAGTTGTTTCTGTTTGCACTTTTCTTTGAAGGAAATTGTCAGCCACACCCCTGCAGCTCCAGCCTTCTTGCCAGGCTGTACCAGGAGGTTCAGAACTGCCTGTTGCACAGCGGTGACAGGGAGGGTGTGCGTGGTGGCAGAGTGCAGCACCAGGAGGGCTGTGAGGGCTTCACTGGCACGGTACCAGCAAATCATCACCCCTTTAGCTTTGACAGTAAAGGGGTCACATCCAAAGCAGCTGTGCTGCTGCAGCCAGTGCTCCTGGGCAAGATGTGTTGGTCTCCAGCATCTGTCTGGTGCATCCAAGCCGTGTGTGCTGTTACCCTGGGGACACTTTTCCAGCTGGTTTGGTCACAAATGTCCCACCTTGGAGGACTTTCAGACAGCACACAGGACTGTGGGTGCTGAGGAGTTAGCAGTGGGGAACCCCTGAGCAGATGCATAGGGTCAGTGGGGTGTACTGGTGGTCAATAGTGGGTGTACTGACCTTGCCAGCACAGCCCAGGGGACACCCTGTGTGTGAGAGGCACTCGGGGAGGCTGCACTGCTGTGCCCTTGGCAGCTGCAACTGTTGGCTCCTCCTGGCTGTGGCTGCTGAGCTCTTCACCAGTGCTGAGGGTCCACCAGCACCAGGTTCTGCCTGGCACAGCCTGGCATTAGCTGCAGTTCCTAAGGGTCCAAATAAGTAGGTTCCACCCCTCAGCTGAGAATTTGGGGAGCTTGAGGACTGTGCCTTTCGGTTGGGTGTCCCCTCACCCCCTGAAGTTTCACAGCCACTCCAGGGGGGAGATGCCCTGGCTTGTACCTGAACTGACGGTCCTTTTCAGCTGTACAGCCTTATTTGTTGGTTTGCAGTGGAATTTGGTTGCCCTCTGGTGGAGCAGATGCAGACCCTGCACAGGGGTGACAGGGATTTTTAAACTGAAAGCATTTCCTTGCTGTTTGATCTGCATGTAGGTGGAGGATAATTGTCACATTTCTGTGTGTTCCTCTGGGGGATTGTGCACCTTTGGGTTCCACTCCAGGGTGGCTCACTGCTAACGTGCATCTTCAGCTCCTGCCACCATCAGACCACAAATCAGCAGAGACATGAATTACAACCACACTGTTTATACACCACAATATATATTTTCACTTGTGTTATCTGGTAGCGTTGGAGGTGAGGAAATTTATATCTTTAGTTACCTGAGTTAATTTTTTTAATATGTATAAAAGAAAAGCACTGTTTTGGGGTGCTCATTTTCTAATGAGTCTTCAGTTAAAGCACAGGGGGGCAGGAGCAGTGGCTGCTAAGAGCACCCAAGATGCTCATGTCTGTTGTTAAACCAGCGTTTAACCAGTCAGAATTGTCAATGATTTTTTTTTTCTATTTCAATAGAAAGTTTATTTCTTTAGAATTGTATCAATAACTCAAGGTTTGTGATGTTTGGTTCTTGAAAATTTGTCCTTAATCTAAAATTTATGATTTTTTAAAAAGCTTTCCTGGCTCTAAGGTAAAAGGAAGGATTTGTAGATGGGAGCTCAGGCAGTGCTGCATTACCACCCACGTGGGCTGTGCCTCCTTCCTCACAGATGAGTCGGTCACAGCAATAAGGGGTTGCATTTTCAGCAGACAGGCAGATTCGTGAGAGCTCCCTTTTACACCTCAGCAAGGTTTCCCATTAGCTGTGGCGGGGCCTTTGCAGGTGCTCCAGGACAGCTCCCAGGCCTTGTGGAGCAGGAGGAGATGAAAGGGGCGATCAGAGGGTTGGGCTCACAGTGACTGGGTGTCAGGGCCCGGGGGGGCTGTGACAGGTCACGATGGCCCCGCAGCAGAGGGGGGCTCAGCACAGGCTGCTGGCACTGCCTGTGCCCAGGGAAACGCTGCAGGGTGTGCAGGTGGGCACTGCCCTGGCTGTGGGGTGGAGTCAGCCATGCCGTGGGGGGGATGCAGGCTGGGGAAGCACAGTAAATTCTGGGGTAAATTCTGGGGGGAACCAGGCCCTCAGGGCTCCCCCCCAGCATCTGGGGATGGGGAGGGTGTTCCATGGCCTCGCTGCAAGCAAGGAGCTCTGATGGTGTTCAGGATCTGCAGGAAGGGATTGCAGGGGTTAGGTCTGGGCTGTGTTCAGGTGGAAGAGTTCCCAGGTAATCCCCTCAGTCCCAAGCCTCCTATTTCACACCAGCAGGAGAAAGACCACGCATCCAAATCCCTCATTCTCCGCATTTTAGTGTCTAAGAGGCACAAATTCCTTGATTCCCTAGAGCTCCTGTGTGGCTGTTCTTTAAAAAACCAAACCCATAAAAAATTATTCTCCCTTAGATTTGAGGAGCCTTTTTTTTATTATTCTCCCTTAGATATGAGGAGCCTTTTTTAGGAGGATCATGTCAAGTCCACGCACCCCTTTGTACCACAATGCCTGTCCTCGGGAAAAAGCAACACCGTAATAAAACACACAAATTTAATTTTCCCATAACTGAAACATCTTTTAAAATTATTACAGGATTCTCCTTATTAATTCCTGTATCCTGCACTCCCATTTTCTGTATATATATTTTTTTTTTTTCCATCTCAAGTACATTTAGGTGTCAATTAAATTTGAAATATCTACATTTGTCAGCATTTCATTTTTGGCCAGCGTGACGTGCCGCTGATTTGTCCGCGCGTGCTGACACACGAGCAGAGCTGCAGATGCAGATGCTGCTCATTAACAGGAGCCCGTGGTGGCGGCGCTGCCTCTGACAGGGCATTTACCGGGAGCGGCGGCGCTGTCAGCGCTGTCAGAGCCGCGCCAGCCTCACCGACCCGCCCGGGCACGGCGGGCTGGGCACCCACCATCCCTCACTCTTCCCTCTCCCTTTTCCCGTGTCAGCAGGACCTGTGGAAGTTCAGTGTCACTCTGCATTTCTGGGCATACTGTCGGGTTTTCTGGACTCGTGTTCAGTGGTGGGTTACTCTCCTAAGGCACAAAGATGTTCATCCCAGCTCAAACCACGAGTGTTTCTTCAAGTGTCTTTGCTTTCTGCTTTATTTTAGGTAGAGCCTTTTATTAATGTAAATTGGTTTTTCTGTAATCATAGTCACTTTCTAAAAGGAAAAAAAAATGTTCTAACAAATGGTTCCCCCTGCAGTGGCCCCACCTCCCTTCCCCTGGACACCTGGAGCAGGAGAGGGGACAGCACAGCAGTGCCCCAGCTTCCACTGATTAAACAGGCTGATGAAACACCATCAACTGTGTGTCTGAGGAACAGGGAGATGGCCAACGCTGGGGAATGTGGGGGGAGAGCTGGGTTTGTGTGGCACCCCTGCACTGTCTCAGGGCCCTGCCCACCCTCGTGGCACCCTGGCCCATGGAGCAGAGCTGTGGCTTTGCCCTGGGCAGGGCAGTCAGCCAGGACAGGGGGTTGTGTGCTCAGAGTAACTGCCTCTTCTCTTCCTGTCCCCAGCCTGGTAAAGCCCATGCGACACTATACTGTCTTCCTCTCGGAGGACTCCTCTGATGATGACTTTCAGCAGGAAGAGGATCCTGTCTCTGGCTTCTCTGAAAACTTTTTCTTCTCTGCTCCTTTCGAATGGTCTATCCTTTACTCTTTGGTTGTGCTCGTGCCGGCTTCCAGCAGCGGGGTTTGCATTGCTCAGGGTGCCTGCTCCTGTACTGGCATTTTGGGAATGCTCCTGTGGTCTCTTTACAGTGCTTGGTGAATGTCCAGCATCTCTCCTGCTTGTTTGTTTTGGTGTTGAGCAGCATGCAAAAGCATCCTCCTGCATGAAGCGCTGCAGCAGCCCACAGCCTGTGGGCTCACGTGGAGCTCTGGGGGATGTCACCCTTCCATTTGTCCTTTGTTCCAACGTGCTGTTCGTGCTCCTGTCCAGACCCTCTGCCACTCTTCCTTGTGTGGTGCTGCTGTGAATTTGGGTTGCCTGTGAGCCTTGTTCTGGTGGTTTTGGATTGTCCTGTGAGCCTTGTTATGGTGGGTTTGGGTTGCCTGTGAGCCCTGTTCCAGTGGTTTGGGGCTGTCCTGGTTCAGGGCAGTAACCAGCCCTCTCCAGTGTCACTAGTTTGATCCCAGCCTCTGGTGTGTCAGGGACTGCCCATGCACTGTCCTCCCAGGGCATTGGGCACAGTCTGACAGCTCTCCAGGGAGCAGGAGGTTTGGTGGGTTTGTTTTTGTGCAGCTTTTGAACTGGCACTTGTTGTACATTTTAACAAATGCAGTCACTGGCCTGAGCAGAACCTGCAGAGGTTCCAGGGTACTGGGAGGTGCTGCTGCAGAAATCCGTGTGTGCCACAGCCAGGCAGTTCAGGAGCTGGGAGGTGTGTCCCAGTCCCACCAGAGCCTGGCTGGACCAGGCTGGAGGAGGAGGCTGTCAGTGTGACGGGGGTCTCCAGGTGCCAAAATGCAGTGTGTGCTGCAGAGGGCAGGTTCAGGCTGACGGGGAAGGGATGGGTGGGTGGGTGGGATGGGGAGGTTCAGTAGTAAAGGATCAAAAAAATGTTCCCCCCGTCATTTTGGGGTGGAGGAGGCCAGTTTTGTTTGCAGAACGTTCCTCAGGGGGTTGCAGTGTGAGCAGAGCACACAGGGGGTGAGACTGAAGGCAGGGCCAGGGTTTGGGATCCCCCTCCCCAGGGCCATGTGCCATCCGTGTCTGCCCTGGACCTGCAGTGTCACACCCTGTGCTGGGCTGAGGGCCTGCTGGGTGTGCTGGTGAGTGAAGAGAGCTGGGCTCTTGGGGGATTTGCATGATAGAGATGTATTATGATAAAATATGGAAAGAGGAGGAGGGTTCTTCCGTAGGATCTGTTTCTGCAGGTCTCACAAATATTTTCTTTTAATTGAAAGCTTGTTTAAATGCCACAGTACAACTAGCTGCCAGTCAAGTGCCAATCCCCACAGCCATGTGTGGCACTTGCTGTTATTAATTGGATGCACATCGTGCTGCTGTTCTCTGTACACACCAAAATGCAAATGTGCTGGTTCGTTTTTTTGCTGAGGTTTGTGCAAGAAGAGGCATCCTGCGAACTCAGCCTGGGCTGGGAATGTAAAGGAGGTGTCTCCATAATGGATTGTGCTGTTTCTTGATAAGATGACACCAGTGAAATCATTGGAACTCTGCACAGTGTTCCCAATTATTGCAGGGAAACACTGAATTATGTTGTGTGCTGAGCTGGCTCAAAGCAGGAGGCTGGAAGTGCCTGCAGACACGGGCCATGCCCGGCCTGAGGGGAGCACAGAGAGCTGGCACCCCGTTATCCCTGCTCCCAGAGCTCCCTCCCCAGCCTGGCTGTGCCTGCATGAGCACAGCTTCCCTCTGGGCACTTCCCCCGGGTGCCAGGGCGCCTCTGCATGTCCCCCTGCCCATGGGCACTGCCCCCATCCTGCTCTGCACGGGCTCTGGGAGCCGGACCGGGCACCCAGGAGCGTTCTGTGACCCACCCAGCTCCTCAGGAGATGGTGTTTGTGGCAGAGCTGCCCCAGGATGCCCGTTTGCAGCGCGGTGTCTGTGTGTGCCAGGCCTCAGCCCTACCGCGCCCTGAAGGAGTCGGACAGCGCCGATGGGGAGGACTCGGCCAGTCCCGACAGAGCGCGGGAGCCGCTGCCCGCCAGCCCCCTGCTCGCCAGCACGGCCACGGACCTCAACCTGCTGGAAGACATCTTCCCAGGCCTGCAGGTGGAACCCCAGCCTCAGCCCCTGAGCCAAGCCAAGAGCCTGGAAGACCTGCGGGTGCCCCCGGAGGAGGACGAGCAGCGCTGCTCCTTCGAGTACCAGGTGTGGGGCTGGGGCTGAACCCTCACCTTCTGAGGGGCCTCTGTGTTGTTGGGTAGATACCAATAGTAATAATAACAGTTATTAATCCATTTCTCAGGGGTTTGCTCATGTGTTTCAGAATTAATTTCTGAATCAAGAAATTGCTGAAATGGGCCTCATTTGTAAGTAACTTTTGCCTCTAAAGGAGGGGATATTTGCCCTGTTCCTCAGAACCTGTTTGTCCAGTGGCTGTCACACACAGCTTTGAAACCAATGCTCAGCAGTGAGAATGAATAGCTGGGGATTTTCAGTTCCCCTCCAAATTTTCTTTTCTTTTAATTTGGCCATTATGGGCTAAAATTTGAAAAATGTAATTGGAGAAGAAAGATTCTTTGTGAAGGACTTCATGGAACATATTCAGCTTAGAAAGTGCCAAACTAAAGCAGACTCAGGTATCTTCACCTGACATGAAAGAAGACAATATCATTTCTACCTTATAATAATATTTAATTTAGTGTTATATCCAGATACTACATTTGCCAGCTTTTTCCATGCAGCAGTTAAGGCTGCTCAGTTGCTGTGCCCTGGGCACAGGGTGTGCTCCTTGCTGAGCCACAGCAGATGCCACAGCGTGTCCCAACTGGACAAGGCGGGAGAGGCAGAGCAGGAGTTAAAGCTGCCAGTCCCGATGGGTTCCATGTCTGTCCTCCCAGGGCACTCACTCTTGTCCCTCTCCAGTGCTGGCAATCTGGGGACAGGTCCCTTCCCTCAGCCCAGGAGCCTGACCTTGCTTCCTGCTCCGTGTTCTGGTCAAAGTTGCCATTTTTGATGCTTTCTTGCAGAGGATGGACCTGGGGGTGTCCGAGAGGAGCAGGATTGTGCCAACCATGAAGCTGTCCCACCCCTACAACAAGCTGTGGAGTATGGGCCATGACGATATGGCCATTCCCACCAAGTATTCCCAGAGCTCGCCAGAAAGGTCCCTGAGTGCCCTGGGAAACGGGCCCCCGGTCAGCAGGAGACCCCGGAGCAGGGACAGTGGTCTGGCTCCCGCAGAGAAGGATGAACTCAACCCTGCCCTCCAAGGGAACATCACCATTCCCAGGCCACAGGGCAGGAAGACTCCGGAACTGGGGATAGTGCCGCCACCACCACCAGCACCCAGGGCTTCCAAGCACCAGGCTGCAGCGGGGTCAGTGGAGATCCTCCCCGCTCCTGGGCGGGTGTCTGATCTCATCCCAGAGCCCTTTGGAGCAGGGCACGTGTCCTTGGAGCCTGAAATCCAGCAGGCTGGGAATTACTGCCCTCACCCATCTCAGCTGCTGTCCAGCGCTGCCAGCACCGCTGAGGTGCTGCAGCCTGTCAAGGTGAAGACAGAAGGTGCAGGTAATGACAGTGACTTCCTTCTGGACCTGCTGGACCCGCTGAGAACGGCGGGCTGGGAGAGCCAGGCCCCACAGCGAGGGCCCCCCAGCCTGCCCAGCTCGGCCCCCCCGCCACCCACGGCTGCCTTTGGCCTGGGGGGGAGTGACTTTGTGCCTCCTGCAGCTGCACCATTTGTCCAGCCCCTGGGCTACCCCTCCCCAGCTCCACCACCTTTTCTACAGCCATCCCCTAATCCCTTCACCCAGACACTGCCAGGAGCCCTCCCAGTGTCCCTGGTCAGACCCCCGAGGGGCTCCTTCACCCCCTCCTTAGGTCACGCCTACAGCTCCAGCTTCATAACACCCGGTGGCTTCTACCCACCACGGAGACCTCAGCCCAACCTGTCAACTCTGTCCATGCCAAACCTGTTCAGCCAGGCTCCAGCTGTGCCAGCAGCTGGCTCCTTGCTCCTGCAGAGCCCCTCTGCCTCCAGCTCCCTGCAGGCAGCGTGTCCCAGTGGGCCCTCCAAGCCCCCAACGTTACAGGTGGGCCAGTCCAGCACAAAGGTAGATCCCAGACAGGCTCTGGCTCTCCTGGCCAGTGAACGCCCCCTGCTCCCTGCCAGGCCAGCCAAGGGCCTGGAGTCAGTGTTACTGTCCTCAAAGGCTGAGGAGACAAAAGATCCATTTGAAGATCTGTTACAAAAGACCAAGCAGGACGTGTCACCCACGCCAGGTAAGGTGGAACAGCTCAGAAAGAGATGGGAAACCTTTGAGTGACACTCGCTGGCCTTGGTGTCCCTTTGGAAGTGACAGAGGGGGTTTTTGGTTTTTTTGAGCCAGCATAAAACCAAGCATTTCTTTTACAGAAGGCTGAGCCAGGACAGCTGCAGGACCATCACTGAGCTGCACTCCCACACGAGGGGGTTTGCCCAGAGTCCCCTCTTGTCCCGGTCCCTGCCTTGGCTCCCTCCCTCCCCCCCCAAACCCCGGGATTCCTGCACTGACCAAAGCTGAGGGGAGGGGGCTGGGTTGGGTTTTCCACACACAGCTTTCCAGGCAGTACCACTGATGCAGAGTTACTCCTTCCCTGTATTTTCAGTCCTTGGCACACGGCACACACTGCTGGGGCTCAGTCCTGCCTCAGTTTCTCTGGCTCTGCACACAGAAAGACAATATTTTTTCTCCACAGGCAAAGTGCAGCAAACAAACCTGGCTTGTGGGCTGCACTAAATTAATCCATCAGGCTCTGCTTTTCCTGCTGTGGAACCCAGACACTCTTTAGGTGCTGTGGGATGGGGTTTTGGCTCTGGGGCCTTGCTGGGCACAGTTGTCCCAAGGCCCTGGTGCCTCAAAACCACAGAGCAGCTGCTCAGGGTTTGGTCCTGCACCTCTGTTGGGAAACTGGAAACACCAGCAATTGTTTTTTGGTTTTGTTTTGTTGTTGTTTAATACATCAGAAAATAGAGGCCATAAAGAGTATCCTAGTTCTTATATATGTGTATCCTAATATTATCTGTCAATGATATAAATGGCAGTATAGGAATGGAATGTAACAATATCTTACTTGACTATTACAAACCAGGAGCAGAAAAGGGGGTACCAGAGTCCCAGCTGCCGAGCTGCACGGGAGGAGCGTGCTGGGGGTGTCTGTGAGGGGGATCCAGGCCCAGGGGAGCAGCAGGACAGCCCAGCCCTGCCCTGCCGGGAGTTCAGAGCCCCCTCTGTGCAGTTCTGGAGACACCACCCCCCTCCAGCACCCCGAGGGAGCTGCTCTGCTCCGTGCTGGGGGACCGAGTGCTGCTCCCTTGGGCTGTGTCTGGGCACACCTGGGTGTAAAACCTGTCCCTGCCAGGGGGAACTGCGTCACCACGGAGCCTTTGACAGAGGAGATCACCTTGGACACGTGGGGAAATCCTTGGAGAGCTTTACCTGATTTCCAGTGTATCTATTTTATTCATGTAATCTTGGAAGTTTTCTTACTCTGGGGAACGGGAATGGCTGTCTGTGCATTCGGGTCTGGGCAATACTAAAGAAAAATATTCCTAACAGCTGAACTGGCACCGGCTTGGGAGAGACCACAGAATTCCAGGGATGTTGTTTCTGTACAGTGCTGGGCCTCTGACAAGCCATTCCCTCGGATTTGTATTTTCTTTTTGTGTTGGAAGACAGATGGGTTTAGTATTGCATAGTAAAATATTTAAAGTCTAAGATAACAGTTCCATTTTATTTTATACAGCTCAGAATGTGAACGTTATATAATCGAGTGTGGAATTTCAGAGCTCCTTTGCTGTGAGCTCATGGTGGATGTGAATGGGCCCTGGACAGTCCTGCCCTCTCAGGCTCTGTGTTAAAATTGTTCATGTCACACAGGATCAGACATGAGGAGGCCCAGTGCAGGTGTTTAAGAACAGTCCCACTGCAGTTCATTTCCATCTCGGGTTACTTTGCCCGTATTGTGGAGCATTTTATGCTCCTGAGTTTTGGACAAGCACTTGGATCATTTTCGAGGCACTGAAGAGAATTAACACTGCACTGAAATGGCATTTCTCACCCCTCACTTTATTTTGCACCTCGGGGATCTCTGAGGATGAGGAGTTTGGGACTTTCCTCACTTCTGGAATAGGGGTTGAAAGCAGGAGACTTTGGGGCTTCTTGTAATAGAGAAATCAAACTCTCCCTAGGGCAGTATTTGTATTTAGGGGGGGTGTCTTATTTAAACTCAGGAATCCCTAACACGATTCATTCCTAATTGTGCTTGTCTGGGAGAGCAGGCCAGGCTGGGAACCAGCTCGAGGTCTGACACAGAAGGATTTTTGATGTTTTGATATTATTCATCAGAGCCCTTGTCCTCAGCTTTGTCCGTGTTCCTGTCCCTGCCTCGTGTTTGGTACCATTTTGCTTATTTCAGCTGCCATCAGAAATAACTCGATTTAAAAAAACAAAGAAACCAGGGAGAGCAGGTTTGCACAGCTCTGCCTCGCTGTTCCAGCAGCTCCCCCAGTCCTGAGGCCTCTGGGCTGGGACAAACCATCACAAAATTAGTGATTCAACTGTAAAGAAACATCAGGGTTTGCAGCTGTCACACACCACCATCAGCCACCCAGACAGCAAGGTGTTCTTTAGGGAAAAACAGCTCTGGGTTTAACCAAATTTTATTGTAAATTTCTTTTGAAGGACATTCTAATTATATACAAATTATAAAATTTACAGTTACAAAAGAAATCAGGATCATGATCATTAACTACAGCAAGTCCAGTTTTGTGAAAAAATATATTCAAAAATTAAATATCAAAAGAAAGTAAAGTTCATTATTGAAAAAAAAAAGAAAAAAAAAAAAACTCCATAAATTATTTTGCAGAAATGCTCAAGACACTGAGAGAGGATTTTAACACCTTTGCTACTACTGGCTTTGGGTGTCGGAATGCTCTGCCCCCGGGGAGCGCCTGGCACAGACACAGCGGGCTGGGCTGGGCTCTGGGCCCTGGCCTTGAGCGGCTCAGTGAGCTCTGAGAACACAGGGCTGCTGTTCCCAAAGCCAGGCTGGAGGAACAGGGGTCCCTCAGCCCCTGCTGCTGCAGTCAGGGCATCTCTGGGCACTGCCACATCCAGCTGCTTCCCAAACACAGCCAGGCGGGATCACCACTTTTTCTTTCAGCTCCTCTCCAGTACTAGAGGGTACGAGAGTTTAGAGACAAAATATCGACTCCCACTCGTTCATTTTTTTTCTATTTTCAAACATTTTCATTCTTCTCTCAGCAGCTGCCTCAGTGCAGAGACCTGTTCTTAGCAGACACACCTGTTCTTAAACATCCACACCTGATCAGTAGTTCTGTGCTTTTCCCTTTGCTCGGAACTAGAAACATTTACAGCCAAAGTAAAAAAAATAAATAAACCCAAAAGTGTACCAGAATAATCAGCCTTTTCTTCTGCTAGCAATGAGCTAGTGGGCAGGTTCCCACCCTGCTTACCAAAGGTATTTTTGAGATTAAAAAGCAGACACTGTGTTCTAAAATATGCCTCGTTGATAGTTGCAGTGATTATCCTGAAACACTCCTGACTCCAGACCTCACCTGTCCTGCTCTGCTGCATTTCCTGCCACAGGCTCTGCCACGTTTTGATGAAGAAGAAACAGCACATTCAGCAGCTCAAACAGTAACACAGGGGAAGCCACAGAATCCAACCCTCCTTAGGGCAGTGGAAGGTGAGTGTTGTGTCACTGCAACACCAACCCTGGCTTGGGTCAAAGGGCACTAGTTTGGCTCACTAAGCTCCACTCTCCTGTACTGACAAGCCCAAACTGTCTGTCCAGAGAGGTCAGATCTACAACTATTTCCTTCTCACCTCCTCACCCAGCAGGTACTACTTGATGCTCAGTCGCTCTACACAGTAACATCCTCCTTTCACAAAGTTAAACTGTAACTGGCAACTCAGGCTCAGAAAGGCACTTAAAATACTCCTGTGGTTTGGTCTCCAGGAAAGCTCCAGCAGCCCTGTCCAGCACAGTGGGATGTACAGCCAGGGAGTGCCCAGACAGGGAGGGGCAGCAGCAGCTCTGGGAAGGATTTCCCACCACTCACTCACCTGGCTTAGCTTTGCAGAGGAGCCACAGGCACGTGCTTTTTGAAACAGCCATATTATTCGTATTATTTCTGAATGCGGTGCTTTAATCCCCATTACCTGGACCTGCCTCACTTACTTGTAGGGTGTTTTTTCAGTTGCCTGCAGGGCAGTGACAGCCCCTGTGGCTCCAAGCCCTGGTGCCCACAGGAGCAGCAGGAGCCCACTGGGTTCTGTCCCAGGTTCTGGGTCCCCTCCCACCCTCTCCTCCCCAGCCCCTCCACAGAGGGTGGTTTCCTGCCCCGCTGCTGCTCTTGCCCCAAGCAGTTTAACCCCAGCTGTGTGGGATGAGCTGCAGTGAGCAGCTGAATGCCCTGCAGTGAGCAGCTGAATGCCCTGCAGTGCCTGGGAGCAGCTTGGGTCTGTCCTGCACAGACGGGGGGGCTCAGCAGCTCCCAGGGACTCACGGGAGACACGGCCCAGTGTCAGATGAGCCGCTCGGTCGGGGGCATCTTGATGACGTTCCACATTTCCACTCGAGCCCCGTCCTTCTCCTGCCGGCTGGGGCTGTAGGTGCCCTGCGTCGCTCTCCTCCTCTTCATGGCGATGGCCGTGGCCGCCAGCACCACCAGCAGCAGGGCAGCCCCCGCCGCCCCCACCGCTCCCACCACCGAGGAGTGGCTGAGGTGAGCCCACACTCGCTGCTGTGGTAGAACAGGCAGTTACTCAGAGCTTCCCTCTCTCCCCTCCCCATCCCCTCCTGTCACACAGGGCCCAAGGGATGCAGGGGAGGCTGCTGACCCTTCTCCTGCTCCCCTCTCCCCTCCACACACCCCTGGAGTGCTGCCTGCACCTTCCCTGCACGGTACCGTGGGAATGTCTAACAGCACCACGGCATCCCACATGGATTGGTACAAGGACTGCGGTAATTCCTGACAATTCCCTGTAACACGGGGGCTGGCACAGGGCAGGAGGTCACAGCTGCTGTTGCTGTTGAAGACTGAAAACCTCACACCCCTGAGCTGAAAGAGCTGCAGTGTTTCTCAGCTGCTGGCAAAGCCCGAGCAGTTCCACAAAGCAGCCGTGAGCCCCCTCCCCACGGCTCCTGCCTTGGGGGCAGACTGAACTGGGCCACCCCTGCCTGGGAGTGGATGGAGCCAGAGCACCTTGAGCAGCTGCCCAGCGTCCAGGGCCGCTGGGAGGGAGGGCAGAGGCTCCCTGGGAGCCCCTGGGTGTCTGGCCCAGCCGGGGCAGCTCCCACAGGCAGCTGTACAGAACGTCCATGTCGTCGTGGCCGGGCCTTAAGGAAACTGGGACGGGGTGGATCTGCTGCTGCAACTGCTGGGAAGAGCCCAAGGTCCGAGCAGACCTTGCAGGTGCATCTCCTTGTCCCGGCAGGGCCTAAATTAAGCGCTCTTCGGGTGGCACCTTTAGGACACTGTCCATCTCCAGCCGAGCTCCCGCCACCTCCTGCTGGCTCGGGCTGTAGGTCCCCTCGGACTGGCGCCTCTTCCTGGCCGTGAGAACCATGAATATGAGCCCGATGCTGAGGAGCAGCAAAGAGCCACAGGCTACAGGGACAGCTACTTCAATTAGTGGGGAGGGGAAGAGAGCACCTGGAGTCCCTTTCTGCAAAAGAAATTAATGGAGAGACAATGAAACTCCAGCGGTTACAAAAACTGCAGCAACTGACCCAAACGGTCAGATTAGAGGGAAAAAGACTTTTAGAAAAGCAGAAAAAAAAAAGCACTTCTTCACACCAGGACAGCCCCTTAAGATGAAAATGCCAGTACACTCAGGATCCACACTGGGAGCCTTTAAGGAGCCTCCTCACCAACATCAGATTAAAATACACAGGTGCCACTGGCAAAGATCTGACCAGTATTGCCAAAAAAAAATACAGTTAATGCAGAGCAATGTGAATTTTCAGTAACCCCAAAAATTTCCCCAAGCAGGGGAAAAAAAGAGTTCAATTATGCATCTAATGGCAAGGCAGAGAACTGATTTGGCTGTTAAACTGTGGAAGAGGCTTGGAGAAAACTTGCAGCAGGAAGGGGAAGATGTTAAAAAGGTCAGGACATGTATGGGAGATGGAGATGACAAAAGGCCCAAGTACTGAGAAGAGAAATGAGTATTCTTTAGATTCTGGTGGAATTAAGGATGGCATGGAAGACAACAACAAAGAACTAAAACAACTGTGGAATTTCTGTCATGAAAGAAAGTTTTAAAATTACAATATGCCTAAAAATAAATATTTCTTATTGCTAACAATGTATCTGCCACCTCGCAAACCAAACAATTCCAGCTGGACTAGTTACAGCTTCTGGATGCCATCAGTTTGTTCTGATGTAACACAGCACAGAAGGAACATTCCCAGAGGACCTGGAAGTCCTTCTGCCCCGTTCAAATGCCTCAAGTTCAGGTTGATGCTCTGAGCCTGCCCAGACCCGAGTGCAGTGCAGGGTTAGTTCTGGCTTTGCAGAGCATGCAAGTTAGTCCAGCCCCAGCAGGGCAGCCCCTGCCTCTGCTTGTGCTGCTGCTGTGGAGGGGAGAGCAGGAGAGCTCAGCTGCCACCCTGTCACTTGTGGCTGTCCCTGGTGCAAACAGCCCCAGCCCCCTCCCTGCCCACCACGGCCTGGCCAGAGGGGAAGGAAAGAAGTTCTGCAAAAAGCAGGATGGTGATGGAAATGAATCAAGGAATCCACAAGAAGTGTCCTGGGACAGAGAGGATGGAGATGCCTGAGGGAGTCTGTGCATGCAAACTAGAAATGTCAGGGTGACCTTGGCAAGTGTTACAGAGCCCTGGGGAACAGCAACAGCAGCAACCCCCGCCTGGCAGGCGGCCCTTTCCATGCAGGATGGGTTAGTACATTCCCAGGTTACCAGACAAGCAGCCTGTCCATGCAGCAGTACAGAGAGAAAGCAAGGGCGTGGATCCCAACCCCTGCAGGAAGGATCCCAGCCCCTGCAGGAAGGATCCCAGCCCCTGCAGGAAGGATCCCAGCCCCTGCAGGAAGGATCCCAGCCCCTGCAGGAAGGATTCCAGCCCCTGCAGGAAGGATTCCAGCCCCCCAGAACACCAGGACAGACACACAGGGACAGCAGGGCCCAGCCTGGGGACAGTGGCTCAGGGACAGGACACCAGCCTTGAACTCAGACCTGAACCACCTGTAACCCCACTTCACCCCATTTCCCTGCTCCAAACACATCCATTGCTACTCAGATAATCTTTGTAAACCCTCATGCAAGACAAAATGCCAACTGAAATTCCATTCTCCAGGAAACTGGGCCAACTGCAATGGTTGGATTACTGTCCAAAGAGTTGTGAAGTCTATGGAAATGTGCAGAGATAGCCCCGAAAGCCATGTGGCAGCACATGCAGGCACTGAGAAGTATTTGCTGCAGTTGTTAATATGCTGGAGACCAACATGCAGCAGCACTGCAGGGAAAAAACCATTTCCCAGCTCAGGACTCTTTAGGCCCAGCTGACTCCCACCCTGTGCAGGGTCAGCCCCACCCGCAGCCGCAGCCCAGGCCGGCTCCTCCCAGCCCGCCCGGAGGGCGGTGCTTACGTTGATGTCGCAGCGCTCGCCGGTGTAGCTGGCACTGCACACGCACTCGTATCTGTTCTCCGAGTCCTGGCACGTGCCCCCGTTCTGGCACGGGTTCGGCTCACACTCGTTGATATTGATTTGGCAGCTGCAGAGGAAAAGAGAATTAGAATTGCCACAGGACACAAGATCGTACAGCCTAACAAAGCCTCCTTTACTTGAAAAGTGCCTGTTGCATCTTTTTCAGGTGCTTTCTCCAGGGTTCAACAATACGAAATTTCCCCTCTTCACACCAACCCTCCTGCTGTGGCTTCTGTGGGACTGAGGCCAGCACAGGTCACCAGCACGGGTAGTGAGTTCTCACAAAGCACAAGCACTACTTGGAAGTTCTTGGTGCAAAAGCTGGTGTTGGCAGCAGGACGATCTCAGGGCTCCCTCTGCTCAAGGGAATGGCTCAGGTACAGTTTAGGAGCCCTTTGATGGGGACAAGGCCATAGGAGAGGGTGAGGCCTGTGACCCTGCTCAGCCTCAGGAGGAGCCAGAGCTCTGGCTCCCTGCAGCCCCCCCAAAGCAGCACTTACTTCCTGCCAGTGAAGCCTGGCCTGCAGGAGCAGTTGGCTCCCCAGCTCTCGGTGACGCAGCGGCCGCCGTTCAGACACGTGAAGTTCTTGCCACACTGCTGGGGTGGGAACGGCCACCTGGGGAGAGCAAGGGACAGCCTTTGGAGCAGCCAGGACTGGGGAAGGGCAGGGTGTACCGGGCTCAGGGGGGCTGCAAAGGGTCGTAAGAACAGTCACTGGTGTTTCTAGGAAGTCTGTCGTAAGTGGAGAGAAGGAGTCTCAGAAATCTTCCATAATACCAGAATATTACTGGGAGCATGCCCAGAGAATATGCAGGAGCTGTGTCAGTACCAGGACCTTTTTCAGACAGTTGCCTGTTGTTGCTGATGGAAATACAATCAGGAACAGGATACTGCTGGAATGCCCAAGGCAGCACAGCCAGGCCCAGGAAGGATAATGCCAGTACCAGGTAACTGCACCACAGCGCAGCAGGAACAACAGGAAATTCAGCCTGAGCGGGTCAGATAACTGAAGCTCAGCCACCTGAGCATTTATCTCCACATTCCATTTGAACTGGCACAAGTTGTTTTGTTTTAACAGAATATGGCAGAGGGGAGTCAAGTCCCAGAGAAGATGGACTTCTTGGGGAATACTAGAGGGAAGTGACGACAGACCAGAGAAGCTGCCCTTTAAACAGCTCTGAAACGTAGCATGGGGATAACCCACACCAAAAGAAGGATCCTTATTCCATACGAGGCTGAGCCGCTGTCAGTGAGGATTTGGACCTGGGCAGCACAGTGTAGGTGCTGGCAATGGCAAATTTCCCCCAAGCATCCCAGGGAAAGCTCCGGTTTCTCCAGGCTCCCGGCACTTACTCGCAGCGCGGTCCCGAGTACTGCGGGGGGCACTTGCAGGAGTATCCATACACGCCGTCCACGCAGGTGGCCCCGTTCTGGCACTGGTGCCGCACGCAGTCGTCCACGTTGATGTCGCACCTCTTGCCGATGAAGCCCCGGAAGCACTCGCACTGGAAGTCGGCCACGGCGTCCGTGCAGTCCCCGTGGACGCAGGGGCTGGGCTGGCAGTCGTCCAGGTTGTCCTGGCAGCGCTGCCCCCCCCAGCCCGCGCCGCAGCCGCAGCGGAAGGCGTTGAACAGGTCGTGGCAGGTGCCCCCGTGCAGGCAGGGGCTGGAGGCACAGACGTCGGCCCCGGCACAGCCCAGGCGCACGGGGCCGCCCCCGGCCTGCACGAACTGCTCGGGCTGCGGGTACGGCAGCGGGGCCGGGAAGGGCAGGTACAGCCCCCCGATGTGCACCTGCCCCAGGCAGCCCGTGAAGTTCTCGGCCAGCACGACCGGCACGTTGTTCTTGAGGAAGTCCAAGTTCCCGGCGCTGCCCTGCAGGGTGACGTTCCCTGCCCCGTCCAGCCGGAGCAGCCAGCGGGAGGAGGGCGCGGCCGGCTCCTCCATGGACACGGAGATGGAGTGCCAGGCCCCGTCCGTGACCGGCTGCGGGCTCTGGAAGGTGACACCCTCGATGCTGTTCCCGCTCCTGATGGCCACAAGCAGGGAGGAGTTCCTGATGGCCACCTGCAGGGAATCCACCTCTTCCACAGCCCAGAGCAAAACAGCATCTTCATCCCTGGTCCTGAAATCCATGTGGAGGCTGCTCAGGGTCCTGGTCACTGACGTGTTGGTGGTAAATTCAACGGCAGAGTAACTATTAAATGTTGCATTAGCCAGACCTATAAATAAAGGGGGAGAGCATGAGGGATTTGAGACAGTCAGTGTCATGTCTGAGGCAGACCAATGGCACACTCCTGGCAGGTTCCCTCCCTAAGAACCTCGTAAGCTTAGTGTGAGCAGGATTACAGCCCGAGCTGCTGCATCCCTAAAGCTCTTCCTGTTTACACTCGCACCTCTGGTAATTATATCCAGCTCTGTGTAGTAATTTTCACTCGTCAGTCTCACTGCACACAAGTCCCACTATTGCCCTTTTATTGCCAGAAAAAGTAGAGCCTGGGTCAGAGGAGTGACACAGCCAGAGCAGGTCCCAGTCACAGAGCCAGCTGTGCTCTGTCACACCTGGCTGAGCCCACCCAGCCCGTGCTGCTGCAGGAGTGTGGCCCTGGGCACCACTCTGGTTTTGCAGTGTGTGTTTGTATTTATTTTAACAGCACAAACAAGGATCCTACCCAGGGAACATCAGGGATTTTACCAACACACCAGCAGGAGAACAGAACTTACACACATATCCTGCCACAACGTCTATGCAGGTGGTGGCTTCAGGACAAGGGTCACTTTCACACCAGACTCTCTCTTCACAAAATCTCCCAGTGAAATTTGCTGGACAGCTGCAATGGAAATCATTCCAAGTGACAATGCATCTGCCCCCATTCTGACATGGCTCAGACTGAAAAACAAAACGGGGGAATTCAGGGGCAGCATAATTCATCTTTAGGTCAAAGAGAATTTGGTAGAATTCTGACAACAAAGACGAGTACGAGCAGCATTCGAACCGTGAGAGAAGGGAAACGAAGCAGAGACTCAACAGCAAAGGAAGCACAAGGATCTCTGCACAAGAGATTCCTGAGCCCCTGCTTCTCCCTGTGCCCACCACTGACCTACAGGAACTGCAGCAGTTTGGCAAAGAAGTGCTCACAGAGACAAGCGAGAGACATCGCATACCTGGCAGGTGTTATCGGAGACGCAGCCATTCACAAGGTTTCCACTCGGAGTCACATTGAGTTCCTGGGGCACACTGTGGTTCTCAGCCTGGAAGAACTCTATCTGGTGGTGGTTGAGTTGGATGTCCTGCAAACAGCCCTTGAAGTAGCCCCCCCACAGCTCAGCACTGCCTGGGTCCGGGTGGCCCCCAATGAACACTTGAGAACCAGCTGGCAGAGGTTGGGCCATGAACTGTCCCAGCTCCACGAACGTGTCCCACTGCTGAGCACCAAGAGTGCCTCCTCGGAAAGACAGAGCTATCAAATGTCTTCTGCCATCCACCACATCCTGTGGAAAGGTGACAGTGTCCGTGGGTGACAGCTCCACCCTCAGCTGGCCGTCCCTCAGGTAGATGGTGAGGCCGGGGCCCGTTTCGTTCCCGATCTGCAGCAGCAAACCGTGGGGCTTCCGGCTCCGCAGGAAGAAGGAGATGTTGAAGTCTGCACCGAGGCTGTCAGGAAGGGTGAAAGAGGCAAAGCTGGTGGAGTTCTCGAGGCCAAAGGTGGCTGCTGGGCGCTCTGGAAGAGAAAAGAAATGCCATCAGCTTGGAGACAGGGACTGCAGCTGGCACAGGGACGTTCTGAGCTGCAGCTCCTTAGGAACGGGGGCAAATCTTTCTTCTCAGTGTTTTCAACCTGTGTCAGGTCCCCAAACATCTGTGAAACTAAGAAGTGGGTGAATGTGTCCTGGCTTCCTCTGGAGGGCAGGAATTCAAGCACCCAAGGAGCATGAGAGTGAAATACAGGTCTAGCAGAGCCCTTGCCAACCCAGCAGATTTACTCAAGGACTTTTAAGCTGCAGAGCTGTTTTTCAAACTTGTAAACTTGGTAACAGCAGTACCTGCCACGTTTAGGGCTCAGAATTGAAACAAAAAAATGGAACAATACTAATACAAGCCTTTCAGGAGCAAAAAAACAGATACGATTTTAACTCAGAATTGTCTAAGAACTTCCTTTAACACTCATCCTCAACTCAGCAGCTCAGGATGAACTTTTCACAGTAAAACAACTTCCCTGGCCCTGCACTCACACAGATCTGTTACAAAGGGTTCAACGAGGAATTACACGCACCACAAAACTGACAGTCATTCCTGCAGGAGCAGGAAAGGGATCAAGGAGAATTTTATTCACAGAGGCTTTTGCTTTAGTTTTGCCCCTGGTCAAGTAGAAAATACTGTTTCCAGAGCTGACATCAACACTTGTCCAGCGCCTCTGGAGCTGGCAGCTGTGAATGCCGTGGCACTTACCGTGTGAGCAAGCTGGGCCCCCGAAAGGCCTGGCACAGTCACACCTGAAGGTGGCCCAAAGGTCCACGCAGAGCCCCCCGTGAAGGCAGGGCCGGGAGAGGCACCACTCAGTCCGGTCACAGCCCGGCCTCACCACCGAGGACTCTCCCAGCGGCAGATCCAGCGGCAGCACGGCTTCAGCATCCACCTGCAGGTCTTCCAGGCAGCCCACAAAGCCCTGCTGGCTCCAGGTGTTGTTGGCCTCTGGATCCTCAGCACCTCCGATATAGAGGCTGGAGAAGGCCCGTGGGCTCTGGGCAGTGCCAGGCGGGACAGCAGCGCTCTGCAGGCACACACCTGCCTCGCAAGAGTCGTGCCAGAGCCTCAGCTCCACAGCGCCGTGCACGGCAACTTCCACCTTGTGCCACTGGCCGTCATCCACTCTGGGCCCCTCCAGGAGCAGCGGGTACCCCACGTGGTCCCTGTGCAGCTCTGCGTGCAGGACGCCCTCCCAGAGCTCCAGGAACAGGAACTGGGCTCCGTGGCCGCGGTAAAAGAGCAGAGCGCTGGGCAGGGTGGTGCGGAAGCGGAGGGACACGCTGGGCTCTCCTCCGGCGGCCCTCCCGCTCTCATTGCCCACGGGCAGCTCAACGAGGAGATACCCTCTGGAAGCAAAGGAAAACGTTGTTGGTGTCGAGCACGTGGCATCGGAAAAACCAGGCTGGCACTGGCACAGGTGGCCGTGGCTCTCAGCTTGGTAGGTGGGGATGCACAAGGCCTCGTTTTGGCAGTCGTGGGTCTGGCACCCAGTGAGCTTCACAGAGCAGTTCTTCCCTCCCCAGACAGTGCCATCCTGGCCAGGGGCACAGTGGCAGAAATAGTCAGCAATGCCATCCTCACAGACAGCTCCATTCTTGCAGGGCCCCTCCTCACACTCATTGATGTCAACAGCACATTCCACACCTGCGGGAGAGATGCAGAGACGGGATCTCACTGCAGGGACTGAGATCCTTCCCAGAGCCAGCCTGGCACAGCCCCCCCAGCGCTCCCACAGCCACCAACGAGCCCCACACTCACTGCTGCTGCTGGGAGAGCAGGAAAACCAAACTTCTGTGTCCTCCCAGTGCTATTTACAGAGCTGTGGCCTGGCTGCCACACCGTTCCAGGCACCAGTGTTGCAGTGTTAAAATAGGAAGTTACTGGAGAGCCTCAGATTAAAAAATTCGAATTCCAAGACGGCCCACCAGTTGTAAAACACACCAAACTCAATTCATTCCCACGCAACAAACAAATCTTGCTCCACAGGCACTCTGCCATGCCTGCACTAAGCTGACTTCAGTTCTGCCCAGTCCTGCAGAAGGCTGGGTGAGGTCCAGCTCTGTCTCAAGGCACACGGATCCCAACGGGGCCCAAGTAAATCACAGGCCATTACACCAAATCTGGTTAATGAAAATCTGCTGTCATTTTCCTGAGCACCCCCAGACTGACAGAGGAGCCCTTCTGAACCAGTTCACTTCATCTAGCCCATAACGCTGGTTTTCACTAATCTTCAGAGACAGTCCCACAGATAAACCAAGCATGGATTATCCCAATCTAATAGCATTACACCCAGATCCAGCCAGCAAGCACAACCAGGGCTGCAGGAAGAAAAAGAAGGAATTCACACACAAAGGAGGGGAATCAAAACACAAAGGACATTTGTAAAGAAAAGCCACTAGACAGAATGTGCACGTCAAAGAGATTACAGAGTTGGCTGGGGGAGAGAGATGAGGGGAGATGGGGCATTGGGAGCACTGGAGCTGGACTTGATGTGTGATTAAAAATAAAAATGCAGCAAAGATGAAGGTTCTTGAATATTTGCAGGGATGGTTTGTCCCCTGACAGGCAGAACTGCCCCCATGTTAGTCCCTGCTGTCTGTCCAAGCTGCTCCCTCTGCCAGCCCCACTGAGAGCTCTGCAGAGAGGTGAGGACTCCAAACTGATTGTGCCAGTGTAGGGACACAACACTGGAGCTCTGAGAAGCACTGAAAGGGAAGTGCAAGGCTGGAGTAATTCAGCACTTTCCAGCTATGCCAGAGCTGTTCTGCAGGTAGAACTACCTTGGGACATTGCTCTCTGCTGATGGAAGCTGGAAGGGAACTGCTCTGAAGTGCCTGTGGAAAAGCACTGAATTTGGACAGTATGATCTGCCTGGAGGAAGAGCTCAGCTCAGTTCAGAGTTGCTGACACTACCCCAGCACAGCCCTCTTGCCCTGGCTGTTAATGCTGGGCTTGCTCAGCACACAGAACCCAGGCTGTGATCTGACCTGTAAAGCAAACAGCAAGGACTGAAGACTGCAGCACAAAGCTACGAAGGAAATGTGTGGGAATAAAAGAGTCCAAGGGACATCACTGGGCCTGGAAAAATCCCAGCTTGGGAGAGGACAGAAAGACTTCAATTGCAGCTGAGACAAACCCGTAGAACTATGTGGAGTGGGTTTCTTGGAGGGCTTTCCAGACTGCAGGAGGCAGATTTAGGGGAGAGGCTGTTGAGTAAGACAGGTTTGGTACAGTCCCAAACCCTTGAGATGCTGCTGGTTCAGATCAGAGCTGCTGATATTTACGGGACAAGGAAGGGAAGAGAACACTGGTCTGGATAACAAAAGGAGAGATGCCGTGAATGTTTGCATTTCTGAGAGGGCTGGGAGGAGGGGAGAGGCCCATTTTCCCACAGCACATTCCCAGCCTGCCCAGGGCTGTGCCCAGGAGCTCTCAGGTTGTGCAGCAGCACCGGCCTGGGCTGTCCCCAGCACACACCAGGTGGCAAATCAGTCCCCAGGGGGAGTGCACAACCCCAGGCTGGGGGCTGATTAAACACCCAGCTTTCCCAGGGGATGCAGCTGGGCTGAGCTCTTGGGTTATGTGTTCGAAGGGGGTGCAAAGAAGAAGCTGTACACGCTGCTGCCCAACCTCCTGGCTCGCACACAGGCACAGGAGATGTTCAGCAGCAGAGGGGGCAGCTCTTCCTCCAGAGCCAGAACCACCAGCATCATCTCTGTCCCTGTCTGTGCCAGCACACAGCCAGCCTTCCCAGGCCAGCTCCAAACAACCCCTCGTGCATTCCTGCTCTCCTAGGAGCCAGGGCAGTGCCAGAGTTTAATGTAGAGCAGTTTTTAAAACAAGCTGATAACAAAGGAGACTGTGCAAGAGTTTGAAAAGTCTGGCTAACACCAATTCTTCTCCTGGAAGTCAAATGTTACCCCTTGCTGAACAGTCACCTGGAGCTACAGCACTCCAGGTTCCAAGAGCACAGATCATTTCCTGGATATCCATTATTCCAGTCTTCTCCAAGACATGGACAGTTGTGTCTTTGCAGACACACTGGGAAGAAGATATTAAGAAGCTGTTAAAACCTAATTTATTTCTCAAAGAACAGGACAGGCATCCCTTTTCAGGTATATTTTAAAAAATAAAAGAGGAGAGCACAACTCGATTTGACAAAAGCAAGTTACAAAAACAAGTTCCTCTCACGTAGTCCCCTGTGTTCCCTCTAAATTTCTTAGCTCAAATGTTTACTGTTGTTTGAACCACCACTAGTAAGAGCAATGTTGCCAATCTGCTTCATTACATCATTAGGAGACTTTGAAACGTTTAATGAGTTCCTTATCTAATTACAGACTAACAATAGCAAACCAGCAGAACTTGTTATCTGTAAATCAGACAAGTGGTGTTTAAAAGGCTGCTATCTGGAGACAAGGATTTCAAACATCCCAGTTAATTCCAGTGGTTGAGGGAACAGTCCCAAGCCAACAACCCACAGGGGCTGGGTCAGAAACCCTCAGAAGTGGCTGAGCTTTCACCTTATATTCAAATACAAATCCTTCCCCACATTCCAAGTGGTCCCCGCTGTGGTGGGAACAGTGCACGGATGCAAGAGGGATTAAATCCCTGAATGGAGTGATTTACTGGCCGCCATTAACAGGCAGAGGCTCATTGTATGCACTGGAAGAATCACAGACCTCAACAGATACATAAAACGTTAAAAGAATAAGCACACACGGAGGGAAATACCCTAATTGCACTGCCAGATACCAAAAAACCTTGAAGGACAAGGTCTGTTCCTTGAGACACAGGTTCAGCGGGGCTGCCCGGCCTCGCCTTCTCCACAAGGCAGCTGAATTCCTAACGACCTTTCCCTGCTGCATCCTAATTAGGGATTGTATTATTATTATCAAAAGAAAAAAGGAGGGGAGGGGGAGAGGGGGCAGAGAGAGAGAATTAGCCGCAACAAACGGCCCCGACACAATCAGATTTGCACAATTACTGCCATTTCCATGGCAACCCCTCTCTGCCCGAGGAGGTGGGGACAGGCACGGGGAGTGACGGCAAAAACTACTCCTCGACCAGGCCGTTCTAAACCACTGAAGGAAAAAGGAGAACCGCGAAGACACCCGTAGGAAGCCCAGCTAACGTCCCGCAGAGCAGCCGGGCGTGGGCACCACTCCCCCCGGCCCCGAGCGCCGGAGCAGCCCGGGGTGGTGTCCGGGCACTGCACAGACCGGCAGAGCTGAGCGCAGGCACTGCCGACCCGGCCCCGGCGACAACCACGCTTGTCCTCAAGTTTCCAAAACAAAACTTTAGGTCTCTTCAAAATCAAAGCATTCTTCCCTTCCAGTCAATCCCTGTTCCCCCTCCCGTCTCCAGCCCCCGCGGAGCCCCATCCCGCCCCCTGCCCCGGGCAGGCACACAGGCAGCAGGACACACAAGCCCTGGCCGGGTCCGTTACCTGCCAGCAGAACAATCCCCCTCAGGATCACGCCAATCAGCGCAGGTTCCATGGCCGGCTCCTCGTGGACATTGGTGACAGAAAAGGGGAAAAAATGGGGGTGAAGGGGGGAGGGATCACAAAAAAGGCTGGAGCGACGGGGCAGGACGTGTGTAGGTGCTGCCAGTCAGACGAGAAGGGATTGGAGATGAAGCGGCGGCTGGAGCAGAGCCCTGCACTGCGCCAGGTCTAATCCAGCCCGGCCCTGACCCTCCCAGCTGGCCCCTGGCCGTGCTGACACCAGGAATGTGCTCCCAGCACTGCCCTGCAGTGCCCACAGCCTCAGCTCCAGAGGAAAAAGCCAAGACACAACCTCTGGCCCTCGCTGCCTCCCAGGTGAATCTGCCAAATTCCATTAGCAAGGCCAAAATAGGGATTTTTCTTTTTATAGGCTAAGCCAAAAAGCTGCATTTCCACCATTGTGCAATATCTAAACCACAGGAACAGGGAGAGCTCCAAATGCAGATGAACCTGGGCCCTGCTGCACGTTCAGGACTGACTCAATCAGGACCATCCCACAGTTTCCCTCCTCCCTGTGCCCTGTTCCACGGATTTGTGAGCACAGGCATTTTCATGTGCCGTATTCACAGACAAGAGTCTCAGGTTTTAATGACAATGATCTGTTTCTCTGGAGTCAAACTGGTTGGAAGGGAATTCCCTGTTATACTGACTGTTCTGGTTTAGACACGGCACTGCAGAATCAAAACTCTCTTTCCTCATTAACAACCTTATCAAATTAGCTGTTGCAGTCTCCTTTTTTCCTTCTGTTTTGTTTTTTTTGTTGTTGTTTGTTGGGGTTTTTTAAAATATAGTTACTTTCATATTATAAAATTCGTGGAGACAGAATTGTACTTCTGCATTGTAAGGACCCAGAGAAGTCTCCTGTTTCTGTGAAGAAATGTTATCTGGGAGCTTTTCCCCAGTCTTGGAGTCTCTGTTAGTACCCATGGCAGGTCCAAGCAAACAAAACTCCCACGTGTCAGGGTCTGGAATCTGCTTTAGCAGTATCACCAAGATATTAAAAGAAAGCATTCCAACAACTCATGTAGCTATTGCAGTTTCTTAATTTCACTCAATCCAAACATGCCAGTCAATTTTAGAGATATTTTAAGTGGGAGGGATAGAGTGAGTGTTTGTTCAGAGTCAGAACTCCTCCGAGAGCCACATCTGGGTCCTGTGCATGCACAGACCTGTCCCAGCACACATTGGAGCACTGTCTCTAATAGCCACTAAGACTTCTGTTGTCGTTGAGGAGAAGGCAAATGGGCAGTTGTGCCCATTCAGCCACTCCTGCAGCAATGAAGTGTAACAACTGTGAAGACTGGAGAACATTAAATCCCCTAAAAAAGAGCCCTGTTTTGGTCTATACAGCCACACATCTCCATTTCCATCCCCCCCCAGAGTGAGTGAAAGCAGCACACCCACAGGCCCCAGCACTCTGCTCTCACCTGGCCCTGGGCACAGCAGGCTCTGGCTCTGATCAGAGGAGGGCAGCTCAGGGGCTGATTAACGTGGAGCTGAGATCCAGCAGGGACAGCCGTGAGGAGCGGAAGGGCCGCGGGGGAGTCTCACGGGCCTGCCTGGCTCCCTTCAGCTATATTTACCCAAAGGGATTTGGTTGAAGGGGAACAGGCCTCTAATCTCTTTACTATCTTAACCTTTTAGCTGCCCTTGCTGTAGAGGCAAGTCTCTAAAACAAATCTGACATCAAGAAATACCTGCACAAAAAAATTAAATCTATCCAAAGGTGGCGAGAAGGAAGAAGCATCTCCCATTTATTTCCTGACCCATGACCCAGGAATTCAAGCCCATTTGATCTGGGCTGGCACCCTCACAGAATCACCATTTATAGCTGCTGCACAGAAGGTTTCTGCTTCTTTAAGGAGACAAAGACAGGGTGGCTGAACAAAGTCAGATGGTCAATAAGCACTCCAATTACACCGGGACACATTCACACCACATCACCCCAGTTCTCATCAAAGCACTGGTGTTCCTCAGCCACGGGCAGAAGGGCTCAGAATGTGCCATGATCAGAGGGTGCCACTGCCAGGGCGGGATGTGAGCGGTGGCAGTGCCAGCTCTGGGAATGCCGTGCTCGTCCCCCTCACAGGGGCTGGGCTCAGGACAATGCCCTCCTGCACACACCTCTGGCAGGGTGCAAATGCAGGCCACTGGAAAGTTTTTAAAGAGTGGATGATCCAAACTCCACTTCAGTGGTTACATTCGTGCAGGTTAAAAATCAGTAACCATGTCAAGTGGAGGGACCTTTCCCTGTCCTGGCCTAAACTATTGCCTCATAAACGTGATGGACTGAAACCATTCCTAAGAACAAAGAATTCATTTTGCTGGACATTTTTTCCCCTAAAAGACAGACTTTTCCTAATCTGCTTTTTCTCTTGACCACAGTTGACATAATTTCCAAGGCCATGCAAGAGTCACTCTCCTTCACACTTCATTTAGTACCCACGCAATCTTTTGATTCATTCCGTCCTCTCAGGGTACACAAATCCTCAGCTGAAGCACAGACTGTGTGCTGAACAGACTCTTCAGGACCTGCCATGTCATTCTCTGAGGAATGAGGCACTGCTTTTGCAACAACTGCATTTCAGAGGGAAGGCTCATCTCCCTGCCTGCTGTAGCCTCAGACAGCACCAAGGCAGTTAATTGGCAAAGAATTTCTCCTGACTTGCATTGTTATCCCAACACTCCCCAAATTCCTCAGACTGAAGGCACAAACAGAGAGAAGGAACCCCTGCTGCCCCAAGAAAGCATTCTTCATCAGAGTAGCAAGTTCACTTTAATCAGCGGAGGCAGCTTAAGCCCAAGTTCATGGCAGATCTAAGCTGCCACAGAAATGTGTTTTGAAGAGAAACATTATGGGAAGCTTCACAAAGTTGTTCTGTGATCCTAATATGAAGTAATAAGCTGTTTACCCAGCATGACTGTACTGGGATTAATTGACAAAGGAGGGGAGATTAATTGCCATTATTTCCCTGTCAGCTTCACTCCTCCACACGCACTCACTGATCTCACAGGCTGCTCCCTGCCTTTCGCTGTGTTCATGTGTCAGAACCACCTCAGCTGAGACAAAGTCCTTTACCAAAAGCAATATCCAGAACAGCAACCTGCTTCTAATCCCCTTCAAGTACTAATGAACCTGAATTTGATGCAACAGAATGAACTCCAGTGCTCCTTTGCCCATCATCCCGTGTTTCTGTCAGCTTTTCTGCCCATGAGCACACCAAGAATTGGAATGGATTAAACAGATCTGCAGCTTGGCAAAGCACAATGAAATTCTGAGCTCTGGGAGGGTGCTGGGGCACTGGAGGAGGAAAACAGAACAGGGCACGGATGTGAGTGGGAATTCTGACAAGAAGGATAAACTTCAAACCATCTCTTTGGACAAGATCTCAGCTCACGAGTACAGCATTGTAACTGCCCGAGAAAGCAGCGAGAAAGAGCTTAGGTAAAAGCTGCCTTTTCAAAGGACTCACCTACAAAAGCAAATTTCTCTTGGCCTGGCCTAAATTGGCAAATGAGATAGGCCAGAAATCCCCAAAAAGAATTCAGCCCACTTACAGAAGGTGTTAACTAGGAGCTGATTTCAGATTCTGGGAATGAAAGCAATCCATCTTCCCAGGAAAGAGCTGGGCAGGATTAAACCAACCCAGCTCAACCACTGCAACCACAGCAGGGAAAGAGAAAACTTTCCCATGCAATAAAGGCCTGAGACAGTCTCTGGAATGCTGCTACCTGCTGTTGCAAGTTAAGGGACAAGGTTTTCTTCTGGCATCGAGTTTTCCTCTTTCCCACGAGATGGCAGCCTGGTAACACTGTGGAAAGCTTGCCCTCACCTCAATTAGAGAAATACAGGACCAGGATGGGGATCACCTTTCCAGTGAGCTCCTCGTTGGTTTCTATTGCCCAAACAGAGAGTGCATGTGGAATTTAAAGATGCAGAGGACTGAGAAGGACTATTTTACACTTAGAAGAGGTTTAGTCCCAGTTAGCAGAGGACCACCCCACAGAGCTGACGTGCAATATTCACTGTCCCCCAGGTTCTCAACCTGAAAACTGAACCCTGAGGGTCAGGCAGGGCATTTGGGTAAGAATCCAGACTCCCCATCCCCTTGTAAACAGAGAAGGCTTCCTTTGCTCACATCACAAAGACCTTTTGACCTCCTAACATAGCAGATTACTGCCTTCAGCCAAAAATGGCTGGCTCTTATCATCCAGGGGTGTTGGGGAATGGAGATGTTTTACAGATGTTTGTGTGCTGCTGAGCCAATCTGCTACACCAGGAGCTCATGACAACTAGAACGTTGAGCACCCTTTTTTTATTTTAAAGCTGCTTTTGTTCCCCATCTCAGTAGTTCATTGGAAAACCACACAGTTCTCCCAAGAAGCTTTCACTCCAGGATTCAGATGCCCTGGATATCTGATCTTACACTATTTCATAGTTGATCTCCAAACCTAGTCCATGGCCTCTCAAGTTACTTGCCCACAACCACCCAGCTTTCCCATGGCACTGGAGCCCTGACCTGCAGACATCCCCCTCCCACAGTCCCTGAGAGCCAAACAGAGGGCCCTGACTCCAGCCCCCCTTCCCCAGCATTACCTGAATAACCAGGGAGGCAGTGACACAGGAAGCCGTTCACAAGGTCCTGGCAGAGCCCTCCATTCTGGCAGGGCTGGGATTCACACTCATCAATGTTGGTCAAGCAGGTCTCCCCTGCAAAGTGGAAACACAAACAGGCATCTGAGGGGCACTCCTGCAGCAGGGAGGGACAGGATCTGAATGATAACTGCAGTCATCATTTTTTGCAATTCTCTTCTGTCACTTGAAAATGCAAAAGAATTTCTTGAGCTGTAGGATGTCTCTGCAGACAGTGACACACAGGCAACACCACTGAATAGTGGGGGAAAATGAAATATGGAATGACTTTCCAGTGTCAAGCACTGGCAAGGTCAGAACTTCTGAACCATTCTCATCTGTGCAATAGTGGACCAAACCCTCATTTTTCTCTCATAAAATAATAAAGTATTACTGCTTATGCTTTCCCACCAGGGAATTTCCCCAGCTGTTAAATCCAGCCTTTCATACATATCTATAATCCAGGGAAAGGGTGATGTTTTGGTGGAACATCCACAGAGCTTCTAGCTCCAAGAGCACAGTATCAAGAAAGCCCTGTCTCCCATCTGATTATACAGTTGCTGTCACGAGAGCTGTCTCATCAAGCAAATGCCTGTGACTCCAGGGAATCAGCTTGCTCTGATGAGGAATTTCACTGATATCCCTCGGGATGGATTCTGCCATATGCATGAGAGACTGACAAAGGGAAACCATCCTGGCACCTGCATAGCCTGAGGGCATTCACTGCAGCCTTGGGAGTGCACAGGCTTGGGCAGAGAACGACATCCAGCTCTGCACTGTACTCTGCACTGCCCTCCCACAGCACGGGACAGGCGCGTTCCTGATGCACCAGGCTCCCTCCCCACCCTCTCCCAAGTACCAGTGATTTTTGTCCCAAGCTCCCCATTCCCATCTCCCCAAACCCCAGAGCAGTGTGTGGGTGACCATTCCCTGTGCAGCTCACCTGCAAAGCCTGGCTGGCAGCGGCACAGGAACCCCTGTGCCTGGCTGGGGCTGAAGGTGCCGGGGAAGTCGGGCTGTGTCCCGTAGTAGGCTGGGTTGGAGCGCTGCAGGCACTCGCCCCCGTTGTGACAGGGCTGTGTCTCACACTCATCCACATCCTCCTCACAGTCCTGCCCCGTGTAACCTGCCAGGAGAGCCGTGTCAGCACCAGGCACAGCTTCACTGCAACCCACCTCCCAGACGCTGTGGCTGCCTTTGGGGTGGTCTGCAAAGGGCAGCAGGGGCAGCCCCCCTGCCCCAGGCGATGCAGGGTGATCCTTAACTCTTCACTCTGCACAGCAGTCACACACTGCTGGCCCTGCCCTGTGCCCAGGCCCCAGCACAGCCCCAGCTCACCTGGCCAGCAGGCACAGCTGTAGTGGTTGATGCCCTCCAGGCACGTGGCACTGTTGAGGCAGGGGTTGGAGGCACACTCCAGGATGTCCAGCTCACAGTGCTCCCCCTCGAAGCCTGTGTCACTGCAGTCACACTGGTACCTGTGGGCACCAAACACAGCAAGCCATCAGCTCTTCCTTGGACTACAAAGCCCTGCGTGAGGAAAGGGCAAAAGGAGCTCAGCTGGCAGTGCTCAAACCCACTTGTGTTCACACCTTACCTGTGGAAAGGTAAATTCAGACACACAGGTGCGTTCTCAGCATTGCCTTTGCTGTTCATGCTCTGCAAATCATTTCCTTTGTATCTGTTCCTCCCTTCTTTAAACACCCCACAAGTTCTGCTGCTGGGAGGGAGCTTCTCCCACTAACAGCCATAAATCACTGTACAAAACACTAAATCCAGTTCCCCCCAGATTTCTGCTCTGGAGTCTAATTGTCCAGCCACTGGTTCCTCACCTGTTAACAAGGTCCCGACAGGTCCCGTTGTGCTGGCAGGGCTGGCTCTCACACTCATTGGTGTCCACCTCACAGTGGGTTCCCTCATACCCTGGAGCACAGGTGCAGGTGTAGAACCCCACGTGGTCATTGCACAGGGCCCCGTTCTGGCAAGGCTCTGAAGCACATTCATCTATTTCAACGTCACAGTTCACACCTTCATTACAAAACAGAGAAATGTCTGTGTTACAAACCCAGAAAAGTGCATCTGTGCTGCCTGGAATTCTGAGATGGAGTCACAAGAGCCACGGTATGAACCCAACCTGGCTACCAGAGTGATCTGTTCTAATTTTGCCACTGAATATTTGAGAGCTCAGGAACAGCACATGATTCTTACAAACTAAGGACCTTTAATATTTTATTTGCTAACAAAACAATTTTGTCTAGACTTTTGGACTTTAGTCTTCCATCACAACTAAAACTAGTCCCCAGTATTTGCAAAGCTTTAGTCTCCCTCATTCGGGTTTCTGAAGCAGCCAATCAGTCAGCACTTCCCACATAACATCCATTTTCTGAGCAAGCCAGAATCTGATCTTGCACACAGCTCTTGTGAGGTTTAGGACACCTGGTTTGGTATCCTGTCACACTGTATTCCATCTCTGAGTTGCCCATGGCCTGGCATCACCTCCAAACCCTCCTCACTACAGTGGCACCTGCCAATCCATCTAATCTGCCCTTCCTGGCAAAGGCCCCCACAGAATGGACATGGCCATCCTAATCCCAGTGGAATGTGGGCCCCCTAATCTGCTGCTTCGAGCCCCTCAATACCCACACTAAACTTCCTTCACCCAAATTCCAGCGGCAAGCGCCAGGATCAACCTGGTCTTGGCAGCCAGTGGTGCTGGAAGCTCTGGGTGAAGCACTAAACCACAAGGCAAAGCCTCGTATTTGACATCAGGATAATTTGGAGCACAAGCTCCTCCAGCTGCCTGGGTCATTTTGTCACTTCCTGGGCAGGGGAATCCCCCAGTCCTGAACTGAGGATTCAGCATGAAGATAAAAAGAGAAACTCACTTGCAAGGACAGAATTTTACTTGATCACCAGTAACCTGAAGGCCCACCCAGAAACTCTGCCTTTTTTCTCCTTCATCTCTGCTCATTTTTATCAGAGGGTGAGTCAGCACCAGGGACTGCATTCCCCATGTTGTAACTTCTCCTCATTCCACTGGTAATCAGCAGCATTCCTTCACAGCAACCCAACTCCTTAAACACTTCAGTCTCAACAGGAGGAAGGCTGAGAAAGTTCATGTGCGAGGTGGTACCAGGCAGAGTGGGCACATTCCAGCCCCTTCCACACTGATAAGCAGGGCTGGGGGAAGGAGAGCCCCCCTGCTCCCTCAGATAACTCCCACATGTGGATTCCTCTCTGAGCCACCATTAGCACAGATGCATAAATACACGTTTTCCAAGCATGAAAGAACTGGAAATCTCCGCCTAAAAGCCACTTTGTTCCAAGAAACAACTACGTCCCTCAGAAAAATCCTGCTGGACAGGACAAAGAACTAGAGGGCAGGTAGGCAGAGATAAATTATACCTACAAACACTAATATCCATTTCCTGATTTTTATGTATATCTCCTTTAATTTCATTCTGAGAACTAATTACACTACTTTATATGTAGTGCTCGAGTCTCAGACAGTCCACCCACTTCCACTCTTGGATCTGTGTCTCTCAACATCCACACCACCCACGGAAATCAAAGCCTCAGGTATTGCCTGGAAGCCACAACAACAAGCCACGCACCATTTTTCACACACAGCACCAAACACTCCAGAAATACAAGTTGTGCAGCAGGGCTGGAGTCTCACAGCTGTAAAACAACAGCGGCTCAGGCCGTTGCCAACACCCCGGGACGCCTCAGCAGGAGGCCCGCTGTGGAACTGTGGAACTGCAGGAGCAGGGAGATGAGCTTGGCCCCGGGCAGTGGGAGGGCAGTCCCTGTGTGCCTGTCCCTGTGCCAGCAGTGCCTGTGTCCCTGTGTGCCTGTCCCTGTGCCAGCAGTCCCTGTGTCCCTGTGCCAGCAGTACCTGTGTATCCGGGCGCGCAGCGGCACTCGTAGTGGTCCATGTGGTTGAGGCAGGTGGCGTTGTGGCGGCAGGGCCGGGAGGCGCACTCGTCGATGTCGATCTCGCAGTGGTAGCCCTGGTAGCCGGGCACGCAGAAGCAGCTGTACTCGCCCGGGCTGTCCCGGCAGATCGCGCCGTTGCGGCACGGCCCCGACGCGCACTCGTCGATGTCGTGCCCGCAGGTGGCCCCGGTGAAGCCGGGCGGGCAGAGGCAGGAGTAGCCCCCCGTGCCCTGCACACAGGTGCCGTTGTTGAGGCAGGGCTGGCTGGAGCACTCGGCGCTCTGGGGGTGGCAGCCTGCCCCTCCTGCTCCCGGCTGGCATTTACAGCTGTAGCCGTCCTGTCTGTCCACACACTCAAAGCGGGGGTCAGTGCAGGGGCTGCTCGCACACTCGTCGGTGTGGTCACAGGCGGTGCCCGCGGGGCTGGGCTTGCAGACACACGCGTATTCCAGCAGCCCTGGAGACGGGATGCAGGCCATGTGGGCAGGACAGTCGTGTGCAACACAAGCATCGTACAGGAGCTCACAGTTCCTGCCCACGTAGGCTACAGGCTCCACGGGGCAGGTGCACTGGTAACCCACTTCCAGATCCTCACAGCTCCCCCCGTTCTCACAGGGGGATGAGGAACAGCCACTGTCATTTTCAGAGTGTGAGGTTCCTGTTGAGAAAAGAGACTTTGTCAGTCAGCACGTGTAGCTCTAAAGGAAAAGTTCTCTGATCACCACATACAACAAGGGGCTGTTCTAGCCACGAGCTGAGAAGGACACTGGAGAATCAAACATTTACCCTAAAGCAGATAACATAACAGGCCTTCATAGGGCGGCAGTCAGGAATTTCTTGCCAAGTTGAGTGAGTAGGTACCTGCTTTTTTAGGAGACACTCACAAACCAACTATTTCACTTGTGCTTATTCATCCGTGAGTCACTTTGAGAGCAGTGACATCCATCACCTTAAATCCATTCACAAGATTAACTTCGTGTAAAATTCCATGACCCCTTTCACTGGTAGGGCACAGCACTTGTGCCTGGAAATCCAGAGAGGCAGGATGGGCTGAGGGATTGGCTGTGGCTCTGAATGTCCCAGAGGCTCCTTCTGGGGTTACAATTTTTTCTCAGCTAATCCACCAGCGATTTGAGGATGTTCCCATAAATAATCCAACCCCAGCTCCAAAGGGACACATCTCACACAGTCTGATTACATCACTTTGATAGCCACTGGCCCTCCTCCTCTCCCCGTGTTAGACATGTAAATTCACACTGCAGGAAATCTTCAGGTGTTACAGCAAATAGAGACTGATGAGATTTGCTGATGGCATTTTAGATCCAAACTCTCAGTACCTGCCGAGCCAAAACACCAGTCTGATAACTGAAGTAATGCTGAGGCCAGATTCCCCTCAGTCTGGGAACATTTGGATGTGATCAGTTAATTCACAGTGAGCCACAAGGCCCTGCTGTCCCCACAATGGGAGTGTTTAAAAGGCTCTTGCCCCATTAAGCAACTCCACCATCCAGAAATGCAATGGGACGTGCCCACTGAACCGCAAATTTAGTTCAGATAAATGAGATTAAACCGGATACATGATATAAAAAAAGACAAAAAAGTGTTCAATGTAGGTATTTGTCAATGGAGCAGAGGAGGAATCCTCATTTCTTTTCCAAAAGAAATTTTAACTTTGTGAAAGAAGGGGCAGCTTGGCCAAAGGGCAGGACAGCCCAGGGGACAGGAGACAGTGGCCATGATATTAGAATTAGGATATAAGTCCTGGACTCAATGACACAACAAGCACTTTGCAGGCCCAAAATCAACCAAAAATTGTATAAAGGCAGAAGGCATTGCAAACAGAGAACTTTTCCCTCCACAGAGGCAGCAGTCATTAGCACCTCATCCCACTGCAGCTGAAATCAGAGGTTTTCATTCTGCTCAGTTCCAGGATAAACGAGAGAGAAGCTGTGCAGTACAGATATCCCAGCCTGATTCCTGCAGAAGTGTTAGGAAACATCCCAACTTGGAAGTAACTCTGCAAACAGCCATGGAGCCTGTGAAAAATGGCCTGAAAGCAGAGATAAAGCTCATGAAGGAGAAAACGGTATCTGAGAAACTGCTACTGCTCCTGGGAAGACAAACCCAACTTCCCTGGTGCTGGAAGTGAAACCATCACTAGAGGCCTTGGTGTAAGCAGCTCTTGGCCTTTTCTGCCTTCTCTACGTGCCCAGGCAGTGAGAGGTCTGGGAGACCCCCCAAAGCTGCAGGTGCATAGCAGGCAGGTATCCCCCAGCCCCCCCAGCTCCCCTCGCTGTGTCACTGCTTCCCGAGGAATGCTGTGTTTCCATGCCATGCTGCCTGCAGAGGCCGTGCCAGGATCACACCCCCCAGCACGGCTCCTCAGCTGACCTCACACATTCCCTCCCTGATGCCTCATTATCCCAGCCCAGTTCTGGCCATGTTTGCCATGCTCTGGTGCACCTTCGGCACCCCCAGTAGTCAGTCTGTGTCAGTGGCTTTGTATCAGTCTGCTCCATCAGCTCCTCATCGCTTTGTACCTGAAGGTGGAGGCACCGACTGCAGGGCCTGAAAGGGATTTATTGGAGACCTGGGTTTACAAAAGCCTGCCCCTGCCCTGACCTCCCCCAAATTCCTCCCACCAAGAGCCTGGAGAGTTTCTAAGTCTTCTTTCAAGAGGCCGTGCTGGGGGAGGGAGGGTGCTCAGGGCCTTGGGCAGCCCTTTCTCTCCCCAGCATCATCTCCATGGCCCACCCTGCCCGGCCCCCTCATGTGATGCTGGGAGAGCTGCTGAGCACTGCACTGCCCAGCAATCCCATTATGCTGCCATCAATCCTTTTATTCTCAGATTCCCAGTCAGGCAGAAAACAAGGATGACGGAATCTGCCTGGAATCTCGGTGGCAATTAGAGAGGAAGCCCGGGAAACTATTTCCAAAAGAGCTTTACTGGGCAAGAGATGGGAGCCTTTGTGGCTTAATGAGTAACCGCCCCAGCCTGCACTTTGCACAGCCCAGGAGCAGGGCTGGGATGGAAAAGAAGCCCCAGTACATCCACCTGCACAGACATTCCCATTTTAGCAGCACCACCAGGCCCTGCAGTAGCCAGGCTGAGCCACTGCCAAGGCTCAAACGTGGTTTTCTCTTGCAAATAAAGACAAACATCAAACCCCTTTGCTGTTCCCTGCTTTTTTCCAACGTTCTTTCACGAGAGACTTTCCTTTCTGCACCCTCCCTGTTGTGGTCCCTGGTGTGACTGCAGTGCTCGGGGATCTGTACTAGTCATGGATGCCTGGCCACTGCACAAGGACCTGGGGACAGAACCCTGGCCCATCCTCACACACACGGACCCAACACTCACTAGAAAGTCAAAAGGCTTTCCTGGCCACAGACGATAATATTTGAGCTCTGATTTTGATATTTTCAACCATCAGTCTAAGGACATGCAACAATTCCTCTCAATTTTGGAAGAGATTATTATACAAATTTGAATAACACATGAATATGCACCAAATGCTAATAAGAAAAAAAATGAATAAATTAGCTTTTCCTGCTGCAGCCCAGACTACACTGTTTCATGAACACAGTGAAAATCGGGGCAAAGAAATCACCGAATGACAGGAGTTTATAGTTTTCCACAAAAGCAGTTGTTGCTGCATTAACGATGACATTCAGGATTTTTCCTTTATGTTTCACAAGAAAAATATGGATTAGTGATGTTGGTAAGGGGAAAACCCATTAAAAGTATATTAGAGTCATCCTATCCTGCAACCCTACTCTGAAATGAAACTGGAGGAGGCTACAGCTGCTTTGAAGAGCCCGTTCCAGGCATTTCGGGGTGGATTAGGAGGAACTTCAAAGGCTAACAGAGTCCCATATAAAGCATTCACTGAGCTCTGCCAGGACAGGTCTGGTTTTACACTTTAAAGGTAGCTGACAAAGATTTTCCTAAACGATGAGCTTTGTGACCTTTTGTAACACTTTAAGGCAAACAAGCTGCATTACCAGGCTCTGCTTTAATAACTGACTTCAATAATCTTATACTTTAGCCCTTCACTGTATGATCTTATCAAAGGGCAGTTGCAACACCGAGTTTTCTGACCACAAGAAGAGCAATCGTAAATTAATGAGAAGTTGGGCAATTACTTCAGTGCCCAGAGATGCTGCTTTAGCATTTACTCGCTGGCTCATGTTCTGGGGTTTGCTTCTCACGAGTTTGCTTTTTTGAAGTCTTGGGTAACAATGGCTGTCCTAGGCTGGGGACACACCTGACCTCGCAGAAGGGAACCCCTCCACCAGAGGGGATTCCAGCAACAAAACCACTCAATAAACTGAATAAAGGAATGGCAAGAGTTGTGTCTCCACGACAACAGGAAGGCATGTGCTTATATTAGTAAATCCCTGCTGACCTCTGCTGATCCTTCCCTATCCTGGTCAGTGTAAAGGATTAGTGAAAGGGTTCACACTTTGCCCTGTTCCCAGGATCCACACAACCAGGAAGCAAAACTGGCCGTTCACCCTCTCTCTGCCCAGCCCTGCTCAGTTGGGAAGCACAGCTCTGGAAGGGAAAGGCAGGAGAAAATCAAATCCTTCTCTGGGAAGTGCCTTCCCTGTACCTGTCCAGGGAGGGTCCAAGGCCTCCTCAGGTGATTTACACATCCCGAGGGCTTTACAAGCTCCATTTCCTTCTCACACATAGAGACTAAACCCTTTCTTCTCAGACCTGAGCAAAGCACCTGCTCAGAAACCAAGGCCCTGAAACTCTCTGAGACTGCTGACAAGCTCCTGACGTGCTAATAACTGATATGGCACCGAAAACATCCTGTAACCTGCATTCCCTGTCCTGGCTAACACACAAACGGGCCCTTGTGACAGCTGCTTTAACAGCAGGCTCTTCTACTGAGCCTCAGAAAATGGGATGTGGGTTGGGAAACTTTCCAAAATACCAATGTTTGAGCACAACCACTAAGCCCCTGAGTGGCAGCAGCTTCCCACCATCAGCAGCCCTCAGCAGCTCATGAAGTAACTCTGTGACTCTGGGGCCCAGAGCCAAGTTCTTCCTGCCCATTTTTTTAAAAGGGAGAAAGGATACTGAGATATATCTGCTAAACATCATCCTTACCATCTCAGGTTATCAGCTTACCAGCTCTGACAATTTATGTGAAGATGGGTGTGGCACTATGACCAAAAAACCCAAACCCTGAAAATAAAGATTAGCTAATCCAAAAGCAGTGTTGGCAACCAGCAGGCAGTACTTCTAAGACAATACAGAATAAATGGATGCCAGGGATCCCAGCAATGCCAAGAGTGTCTTCCAGAAAAGTCACTTTAAAAAAGAGCCTTACTATTCATGACTTTGATGTCTTTTGTAGAGTTCTGGGAGATTAAACACACAAGCCCAGCATCTCAGCCAACTGCCACTTTGGATTCTAATTTGAAGACCTCTCGTGACATCCCTGCACACAGGTCAGATGGCAGTTTTAGACAGATATTGTGCATTCATCACTTCCCAGACAGCTTCTGACGTTGTTTTGCTTTGTTCCTGGAGACCAACAAATTCCAGACCACATTTGCACACAGTCCACTGGTGTAAAATATTCCTATGGAATGTGTGAAGGCCTAGGCCTACACTTTCATTCAGACAGGAGCAGAAGATGAGGCTCAGGTTCCACGTGTGAAATGTGCAGAGTATTCACCCCTCAAAGAAGGAGGATGCTCACTCCTGTCTCCCACACAGCTTGCCCAGTGAATTGCTGGAAGGTGCCAAACAATGGGCACCAATCCACAGGGCCAGGCAGTGCCAACACCACGGCCCAAGGCATTAACAGCATTAATCAGAAATACCCCTTCAGGGAACTGAACTCATTGTTAGCACAGAACAGAAGCCAGCTAGCTTGTGTTCACTATCTGTTGACTGTTCTAATGCAGATTTGGAGGTGTAACTCCCATTATGAGGCTTCCAGAACTGGGACAAAGACAGGAGCTATAAAACCCTGGTTACATTGCCACAGTAACTCTTTGATGTCCTGTGCTCAGGACACCACAGTATTTTCCCTTAATAAACACTCCTCCAAGCTGACCTTCATGTTTCACACATTCTCTGATCTCTCAGCCATTTCCACAGATCAAACACTGGGACAGGGACTTTCCTGTGTATTCGGTTAACCAGGCTGAGTCACAGGCTTTAATTTCCAATTCTTATTTAAATATCCTGACAATGAGCAGAGCAGCTGGGAAGATTGGTTTTGTTTGTTTCCAGGGTTTGAAGTAAGGCTTAGACCCTGTGTGCTGAGCTAATCTCAGGAGCTGGCATTAGAGCTGAGAGCAAACTGCCGGGAAAAGGCTTTGGCTGCACATGCTCTCCCTCACAGGCCTCCAAAGCATCTCCAGGCCAAAGGGCTGTGAGTTCCGTGACTCCTGATGGCTGGAGTTGTGGGAACAGAACAGAGATGACACTCCCTCTGCCCTCCAGAATTTCCTCCAAGACAGCAAATTAGCTGGGAGCAGCTGAGCCCATTCCACAGACAGCAGCAGCAGCAGTAGAGTCACCGGCAGAGCCTGCCCCTCTGCCCCTCTGGGGGTTTTTAAACCATTGGAGATGGTTTAGAAGTGGTGGCTCTGGCTGCAGGATGGTCTGATGGTTACAGCTTGCAACAGGCCAACTGGGTATTCAGAATGTCCTCAGAAATGTTGAACAAGTAACCTGGCCACCCTCTGCTGCAATGACATTTAGACTCAGGCAATCAGAAATAGAAAACAAGGAGTGAATTGGTTCATAAGAGCAAGACAAGACCTTTCCTTAGGGCCTTAAAAACCTACAAGTGCTACATAAATACCACCATTCACTCCAGTTAAAATCTGGCAGAATTCTCCTTGCAAAATAGGAAAGACTATAAAAATGACCAGTGCCCTCGAGCTCTGCTGGCTCCAGACGTGGCATCCACCTGCAGTCCAAAGGAAGGGCCCATTCTCACTGTTCCAGAGCAGAGCTTTCCCCAGGAGTGCAGGGAGCACAAAGCTGGGGAACAGGGCAGGTCCCTGGCAGCCACACCCAGAGCGATCCTGCAAGGGGCCTTCCTCCTGCTCAACAAAGCCCCCATGATTGCTTCTCACTCCAAACCAGTAGCTATGGTTACTAGATACAAAAGACAGTCCTGCTGCTTCCCCGTGGCCAGAGGAATTCCAGGCACTTGGAGCAAACACACCAGACAAAGAAGCTGGCACAAGGAAGAGAAAGAAAAAGGAATTAGACAAAAATCACAACACATTTTGGCTTTCATATTCGTAGTCTGAGGTGGTCAGAGCAAAGGAAGCCTTGGGAGGCCTCAGAGGGAGAAAAGGACTGTTGGGGAATCAAAGGAAAAACTAAAAACTTTCTCCAACTCTCGAAAAGCACAAACATCACCCACTAATGCAGGAAAATGCCAAGTGCCGTGTTCACCAAGAGAAGAAGTTTGCTGCATGTATCTGACAGTATTTTCTGTGTGCTCTCCACATTCCACCTCCACTCCTTCCTGTCATGGGCCATCCCTGTCCTGGCTCAGTGGAAACCAAACCAGACTTGTCTGTACAGGGCCATGCCTGGCAGTGCCGAGGACAGGACAAGGAGACCAGTTCAGCCCCAATCACACTTTCCAGTAAAAGGCTCGATGTGTTCCTGACGTGACCTTATAATCCCCAGATGACTAAAACAGATGTCTAGGCCCAGCAGATCTCCAGGTACCCATTCCAGAAGAAAAAGAGAAATCTGTTTTTCAGGGTGCATAAGAAATTGCATACAGGGGTGACAGTGAAGCCCAAAGACATGTTCTTGGCAACCTGAAAAATCCCAGTATACTCAAGGATATTCTTTGGCTACAAAATAAGTTTTCAATGTGTAAAAAAACCACAAAACAAAACAACCTCCTACCAGTGTGATAG
>NW_020955367.1:784477-785557 GCF_003031625.1 Empidonax traillii | reverse complement strand
AGAAATCTGTTTTTCAGGGTGCATAAGAAATTGCATACAGGGGTGACAGTGAAGCCCAAAGACATGTTCTTGGCAACCTGAAAAATCCCAGTATACTCAAGGATATTCTTTGGCTACAAAATAAGTTTTCAATGTGTAAAAAAACCACAAAACAAAACAACCTCCTACCAGTGTGATAGAATGTTTTTTCACCTTATCACTTCTTGCACTTTGAGGGTGGATCTGCTTTATGCAAAATATTGAAGTGGGAACACTCAGGTACTGTGATCTCCCTCCACATTTTGCCCCTGATGTATCTGGCACTACAGCCCCTTGGGTACACTCCTCTTGTGCCCAGGTGTATTTCCAGGATGGAAATACAGCTCTGTATTTCTTCTGTATGGGCACAACCGAAAAATCCAGACCTTTCCAATGGAGAAAATGCTTACTATAATAGCTGAATACCTAATTACACGAATACTTAATTACTCAGCTCTTGTGAATAAATGCATACATCTATGTGCACAGGGAGAAAGATTAAAGGAGACATGAAGTAAATAGAAGGAAAAATATATCTAGAATGAAATGCCTGATTATCTTGCAGAGAAAAGTTTTCAGGCTTCAAATCTGCGAGAGGGACAATTTGTTCATCATTCTGTGCAATACAAGGGCAGGTCACTGATTTGATCCAAAGTTACTGCACAGCAGCTGGGTAAGAATGAGGCAAGGAAGACAAAAAAACTTACCCCAAAACAAGAGGAAAAGTGGCAGCAGGAGAGCAGCATTGCACGCCCTGGAGGTAGTTTTCTTTAATTCCATGACAAGTCTAAGGGTGGCTGTTCAGAGACCCTCTGAGGAGAGACAGGAGCCGGAACAGAGCAGCCCCGAGCTCTGCCCACATCATGGGCTGGGCTGGACTGAGCCCAGGCCGGGCTCTCGCTCCATGCTGAGCTGGGACCAGCGCTCACCCCTCACAGGACCAGCACTCACTGTCCCCTCACAGGACCAGCGCTCACTCCTCACAGCACCAGCACTCACTGTCCCCTCACAGCACCAGCACTCACCCCTCACAGGACCAGCACTCACCCCTCACAGGACCAG